>NW_027442549.1:0-101833 GCF_048569485.1 Anomaloglossus baeobatrachus
TTTCAGCGCCATTTTCTGCAACTTATAGTGTTCTCATTTTTCGGGATGTGGGGCTCACTGATAGCTTATTTGTTTGCATTTTTAGCCGAACCATTTTTGCGCAGACGCTACGTTTTGACTCCCTGGTATTGCATTTTGCTCAAAATTTGCGAAGACCAAAAAACTTAACTTTGCCGGTTGTAATTTTTTTTTACGGCTACGCCGTCTACCGATCATATTAGTTCATTTTATATTTTGATAGACTGGGCATTTCTGAACTCTGTGATACCAAATGAGTTGGTATGAGGCGGGGCTCGGCGGCTCTGCTCTGTGTGGGGCTGCTCAGCTCTGTGCGTCTCGGCTCTGTGCGGCAGGCAATGAGGCACGGGCCATTCTGAATATGGCGGTGAGCGCTTTAAATAATGGCGCCTAAAGTCGGCGCATGCGCAGATGGAGCTCTCGGCTTAATCTTTCATCTGCGCATGTGTGGCACCACTGAGGCTTCAGTCGCCACAGAGGTACTGCACCTCATCCAGAGGTGTGGTATTCCATCTTGAGTATGAAGGAGGTCATCCACTGGTTCACACAAAAGCACAACACCCTGATTCAGCAACACCTCATCAGAAATGGCAAGGGAGTGCTGTACCTGAAGCCAGGCTGAAAGGGTGGAGTCTTAGGAGTGGGAAAACAGTAGTAAAGTGGGAACAGGAATGTGAGTGTGGAGAGGGAAGGAGAAGTAGAGGAGTGAAGAGACCTTTGGTCTGGAGCTGGTTCACCTCGACCCAGGGCCAGACAGAAGGGGTCCCAGGGACCACGGGAAGTGCACCAGCCACCTGTGGCCATGTTCCACATACAGCAACCAAGTGGAGGAACTTGGCCGCATATCGGGGACTGGTCCCTAGGCTACAGGAGAAGAACCTACGTACTCCGCTAGTAAAACCAACGGCTGAGGTGACTGCAAGCACATAGGCCACATCCATACACGAGTTCACTGGAAGGTGACTTTACAGGGCCAAGGGATAGAGCTTCACACCGCCCAAAAGGGCTCGCGGGCACTGGCACAGGGCTCTGTGTACGAAGGCGCAAAAGCAGGAGGGAGAAGCAAGCACAGGAAGGCGACCAGGAAAGGGACAAATAAAGAATTGCTCCGGACTCGACCTCCGAACTACCCGAGATCGGCTGGAGCCCTTCACAGTGATACCCAGCACTCTAAAGGCGATCACTGGCTAGTAGTGTTACCTTGGAACCTGCTACAGTGAGTAAACATCTTGAGACTGCATTCCTGTGTCGCTCCGTTATTCACCTGCGCCTCCGGCTCTGCAAACCACCACCATCATAGACTACTACCACCACCATTCGCCCCAGGGCCCAGCTCTACCTGTGGACAGCTATACCAATAAAGCTACATCACCAACTGACCCCGGGGTCCCATCCGCAGCGTCGGCTATCTCTGGCCGAATACCACAGGTGCCATCACGAACTACCATCCCCATCATTCATCATCATCTCTTTCATCTTTATTAAATGACACCGCCGGGGTCATGGAACCGGGCCTTGCCACCGTGGCGTCCCAGCAGCAGAAACGTGGCCTGGTAACAGTGCCCCACGGCCCCGGTTTGTGCGTCACATGCGACGACTCCGGCCACCATTATTTGAGGCCCTCACCGCCATCTTCATAATGGCCAGTGCCTTATCCTCCACACAGAGCAGCGCCCGCAGTGGGTCCCCTCTGTACCACTCACAGCATCAAAGGACTCCAGTATCACCCCTGTCACCTGTGATCCCTGCTCCTCTGCCGCTCTCCTCCTTGGTAAGACACCATCGAATTATAAAACGGACACCATATGGGGTTTTTTCCCTCCAAATTTGGGATGCATCTTATAATCTGGTGCGTCTTATAAAACGAAAAATACGGTATACAGCAAAGTCTTGCATTGGAACTGTTTTTCATTTGGAACTGGAGGTACACTTTAAGATATTTTGGTTGCGATTCATCTAGAATGGCGTTCACACTGGTCTAATTAGGGGGCATGAAGAGTCAGATGCTCCTAATTCATGAAAAGGTTAAACTGGTGTGATCAGAGACAACTGTAAGGCAAGGTTCACACTGTGTTTGTGCTCACTGACGGCATACCCTCCAGAGGTATGTGCCTGATTTTGGCCACAGTCAGGATGGATGTCAAGGCATTCGTCTGCTGTAACGGCTCACTATCAATATGATCGCATATTGACTCTACACCCACCTTTTTTTTTTTAACAAAACATGACTTGCAGAATATGGCGACAGAAGCCAAATTGTTTTTGTAAAAATTTTTTGAGCAGTAAATTAAAAAATAAATATATAAATTTGACATCCCATAATCATGACTCTTAGAAAAAGTTAAAAGATCGCTACCAGATAACCAAAAAGTGACCAGTGCTATTACAAACAAGTAAAAAATTAAAGTGACATTACTGGCGTTTTTTTTTTCACCATTTCCACTTATTTGGTAAAATAAATGGTGTCATGCAAAAATAGCAAGCCCTCTTGCTTCTAATACTAAAAAAGTTATGGCTCCCAGTAGGAGAGGAAAAAAAATGACAGTATTCTGGGAAAAAGTTCTATGTCTGCGTCATTACAACCTCATGCTCAGGGATTGTTACGCCACAAATGTCCTGTCCATAGTCAAAGCAATCTGATGTACACCGTACACAAGTATTGGTGCTCAACTCTAAATCATTAAATTCAGGTCTTTTATATGGTCCCACTGCCACAGGTATATAAATTCCAGCCTCTAAACATGCAATCTGTTCTGCAAATATTTGTGAAACAATAACAAATTCTAAAGAGCTTACTGGTCACTGATCATGGTGCTGTAATATGTTGTCACAAGTCATTTCATGAATGGCAAAACTGACCTGGTTTGGTGTTGAATAACTTGACTGGCCCTCAAAGAGTCCTAACCTCAACCCCATCAAACGCCTTTTGGCCTGAACTAGAGATTGCAAACCAGGTCCTCTCGTCCATCATCAGTGGCTGACCTGATAAATCAACAAAGTCTGCATAAAAATACCTCAGAATTCGTTAGAAAGCCTTCCAAAAGAGTGTAAGCTGCAATATCAGCAAAGCGAAATGACCATGGATTTAGAATGAAATGTCATAAAAGCTCCTTCCAATGTAATGTGTAGACATCACGATACTTTCTTCATCGTTCCTTATGGGAGACCCAGACCATGGGTGTATAGCTTCTGCCTCCGGAGGACACACAAAGTACTACACTCAAACGTGTAGCTCCTCCCTCCGGGCTATATACACCCCCTGGATGACAATCTAACCAGTTCAATGCTTTGTGTTTCAGGAGGTCACACACACACATGCATTCTCTGATTTTTAATTTTTAAGATTTTTGATTTCAAAGATATGGAAGAAAAGCGGGTCCAGTCTGGACTCCCGGCATGTCCCTTCTCACCCCACTGTGTCGGCGGTGCTGTTAAGGTTGACTTTACAAGGCTGGAGCCTTCACATGCCGCGCTCCTTCACCATCCTCTGAGGCTCTGGCTTGAAGTGGGAGCCATCACGGTCCTCTCTGCTTTGCAGGAGACCGGTCTCCATCCGCAGCCCTGTCAGGATTCTGCCGGACGGAGCGCTTAACCCCCCCCAGGGACATGGCCCTGCGTCTCAAAAGCTAAGTATTGAGACGTTTCTCAGGGGTCCCGGGTACATTTATTATGGGGAGAGTGTGTCTTTTGACTTTGCTGTAAATTCCGGCCGGTTCTCTGGGTTTTTCCTGAGAACCGCGCCGAGGGTGCCTGCTCGTCGGCCGCATGTAAAAATCTAGGCCCCGGCTTCAGTTGCGGCCTAGTTTCGGTTTCAGCTTCCCCTGCATGTCATTCATGCAGGGGAACAGTGTGGCTCCGCCCACCGGCCGTTCAGCAGAGGGGAGGACACTCCTCTCTGAGGAGATGTTTCCCTCCCCTGTATCTCTCCTTGGCCCTCCGGTTTCCCGCTCTTGGGCTAATCCCCGCCCCCCCTCCTCACTCCAGCTCCATTTTATCAGCGTTCTCACACTGATCGGCGCTGGCTGCTGCAGCTGCTGCATCCTGGAAAGCGCTTCACTGGGGGTCCGAGCTGTGGAATCCGGAGGGCACACACGGTCTGGTAAGCCACAACCTCTGGTTGTGGGCTTTATTATACACTCTCAGGGGGTCATTCTACAGGAGTGTATTCTTTACTGCAGAGCCTCCACCTCAGCAGCATGTCTGTCACTAGGAGCAAGTCTGCTAAGCTGTACGCTATATGACTGCATGTAAGCTCATTCTGCAAGAACCGAGCACTTATCCACACTGTGATGCCTGCTCTAACATGGTGGTGCCTCAGCCTGGAGCCTCTTCAGGGGTCCCTCCGGCTGCTCCGGCCCCGGTGGCTGAACCCCCGGCTTGGGTAGCATCTTTTTCCAGAGCTATCTCCCAGTCTTTTGCCGACTCCATGGTACAGCTGTCCCGGACTCTGCTGACCATGAATCAGCCCCCTTCTCAGGGCGCCTCTGCTGCTCCGAGCTCTGCAGAGCTCTCAGAGCATGTTTTAGGACCCCGTCCTCCTAAACGGAGACGCAGGAACCCTTCTCCTTCCTCGTCCCACGGCTCTGATTCACGAGCTGAATTGCAGGGCGAGGAGGATACTTTTACTGTGGGCTCAGACGCTACCTCTATGTACCCCATTGACTTATCTGAGGGTGATGCGGATGTTAGTGACTTGATTGCATCCATTAACTCCGTACTGAACCTCAGTCCCCCAGTGTCAGAGGAACAAGCCTCTCTGGTAGAAATACACCAGTTTACCTCTCCTAAGAGAGCTAGGAGTACGTTTTTTAACCACTCCAGTTTTCAGGCCACTGTTACCAAGCCCAGGGCCTGTCCTGACAAACGCTTCCCAAAGCGTAGTTCTGATGACCGTTTTCCCTTTCCACCAGAGGTGGTTAAGGAGTGGGCTCAGTCCCCAAAGGTAGACCCTCCGGTGTCTAGAATCTCAGCCCGGACAGTCGTATCTGTGGCCGATGGCACCTCTCTTAAGGATCCCACTGACCGCCAGGTTGACCTTCTGGCCAAATCTGTATATGAGGCGGCAGGAGCCTCGTTCTCCCCGTCTTTTGCAGCAGTGTGGGCTCTTAAGGCAGTCTCTGCCTCTCTGGCGGAGATACATTCCCTCGCCAGGGACTCTATACCCGAGATGGTTGCCTTAACTTCCCAGGCTTCGGCTTTTTCGTCCTACGCCATGTCTGCCATTCTGGAGGCTTCTCACCGCACGGCGGTGGCTTCCGCTAATTCTCTCGCGATCCGCAGGATTTTGTGGCTTCGAGAGTGGAAAGCAGACGCTTCTTCTAAGAAGTACCTTGCTGGGCTCCCCTTTGCTGGGTCCCGGCTGTTCGGTGAACAACTGGATGAAATTATTAAGGAAGCTACTGGCGGGAAGAGTACTTCCTTGCCACAAACTAAAACCAGGAAACCTGTCCAGGGCAGGAACCAGTCGAGGTTTCGTTCCTTTCGTTCCTCTAACTGGTCGTCCTCTAAGCCCTCAGCCTCGTCCACTAACTCAGCCAAGGATCGTAAACCCAACTGGCGCGCGAAGCCGCGTCCTCAGAAGAACGGAGGAGCCGCTGCCACTAAGGCAGCCTCCTCTTGACTATCTGGCTGCGCCAGCAACGTCCTTGGTCGGTGGCAGGCTCTCCCTCTTTGGCGACGTGTGGTTTCAGCACGTCTCCGATCAGTGGGTGCGGGATATCATCTCCCACGGCTACAGGATAGAATTTTCTTCCAGCCCGCCAAACAGATTTTTTCTGTCCATTCCCCCCTGCTCCAAAGCCGCCGCCTTCTCACAGGCCGTGGCATCCTTGCAGGCCAACGGTGTAATTGTTCCGGTTCCCGCCCGGGAACGGTTCAGAGGTTTCTACTCAAACCTCTTCCTAGTCCCCAAGAAGGACGGTTCCTTCCGGCCCATCCTGGATCTCAAGCTTCTCAACAAGCATGTTCAGGTGCGGCGCTTTCGCATGGAATCTCTGAGATCAGTCATTGCCTCAATGACCCAAGGAGATTTTCTAGCATCCATCGACATCAGAGATGCCTATCTGCATGTGCCTATTGCGGTTTCACACCAACGTTGGCTACGCTTTGCAGTCGGAGAGGAACATTTCCAATTCGTGGCTCTCCCCTTCGGGTTAGCCACGGCCCCTCGTGTTTTCACCAAGGTCATGGCAGCAGTGGTTGCGGTCCTGCATCTCCAGGGGTTGGCAGTAATCCCCTACCTGGACGACCTTCTAGTCAAGGCCTCATGCAGTGCAGACTGCCAGCGGAGCGTCTCGCTCACTCTCGACACGCTTGTTCAATTCGGGTGGCTTGTCAATCTGCCCAAGTCCACTTTGACCCCGACCCAGGAACTTACGTACCTAGGGATGCAATTCGAGACTCTGCCGGCACTTGTGAAGCTGCCCTTAGTCAAACAGCAGTCCCTTCATCTGGCGGTGCGCTCTCTGTTGAAGCCCCGCCGTCATTCCATCAGGCACCTCATGCAGGTGCTGGGTCAGATGGTGGCGTCAATGGAAGCGGTTCCCTTTGCCCAGTTCCATCTGCGTCCCCTGCAGCTGGACATTCTCCGCTGTTGGGACAAGCGGACCTCTTCCTTGCACAGGCTAGTGGCTCTGTCGCCGCAGACCAGGAGCTCTCTTCAGTGGTGGCTTCGGCCCCTCTCTCTGTCACAGGGACGCTCCTTCCTGACTCCGTCCTGGGTGATCCTCACCACGGATGCCAGCCTCTCCGGCTGGGGAGCAGTATTTCTCCACCACCGAGCACAGGGCACTTGGACTCCGTCCGAATCAGCCCTCTCGATCAATGTGCTGGAAATCAGGGCTGTTCTTCTAGCTCTCGTAGCCTTTCACCACCTGTTGGCGGGCAAGCACATTCGAGTCCAGTCGGACAACGCGACAGCGGTTGCCTACATCAATCACCAGGGCGGGACTCGCAGCCGCCTGGCGATGTTGGAGGTTCAACGAATCCTTCAGTGGACGGAGGACTCCAAGTCCACCATATCCGCAGTCCACATCCCAGGCGTAGAAAACTGGGAGGCCGATTATCTCAGCCGTCAAACCGTGGACAGCGGCGAGTGGGCCCTGCATCCGGCAGTGTTCAGGTCAATCTGCCGCAAGTGGGGCACTCCGGAAGTGGATCTAATGGCATCCCGGCACAACAACAAGGTTCCGGTTTACGTGGCTCGCTCCCACGATCCTCAGGCCTTCGCAGCGGACGCGCTGGTTCAAGATTGGTCCCAGTTCCGTCTGGCCTATGTGTTTCCTCCTCTAGCGCTCTTGCCCAGGGTTCTGCGCAAGATCAGAATGGAGGGCCGTCGGGTCATAATCATTGCTCCAGACTGGCCCAGGCGAGCTTGGTACCCAGACCTGCTCCGTCTGTCCGTAGAAATGCCGTGGCATCTCCCGGACCGCCCAGACCTTCTCTCTCAAGGTCCGTTTTTCCGCCAGAATTCTGCGGCTCTCAGATTGACGGCGTGGCTCTTGAGTCCTGGATCCTGACGGCTTCAGGCATTCCTTCTGAGGTCATCTCCACTATGACTCAGGCTCGGAAGTCTTCCTCGGCCAAGATTTACCACAGGACTTGGAAGATTTTCCTGTCCTGGTGTCGCTTTTCCGGCCATGCTCCTTGGCCGTTCTCCTTGCCGACCATCCTGTCCTTTCTACAGTCCGGTCTGCAGCTAGGACTGTCCCTCAATTCCCTCAAGGGACAGGTGTCGGCTCTGTCGGTATTATTCCAGCGGCGTATCGCCCGACTGGCTCAGGTGCGCACCTTCATGCAGGGCGCATCTCACCTCATTCCTCCTTACCGGCGGCCTTTGGATCCCTGGGATCTTAATCTGGTCCTCACGGCCTTACAGAAACCCCCCTTTGAGCCTCTTAGGGAGGTTCCTTTGTTTAGACTTTCACAGAAAGTGGTTTTTCTAGTAGCCATAACTTCTCTCAGGAGAGTCTCTGATTTGGCTGCGCTCTCTTCGGAGTCACCTTTTTTAGTGTTTCACCAAGACAAGGTGGTTCTCCGTCCGACTCCGGATTTTCTCCCTAAGGTGGTGTCTTCTTTCCACCTTAACCAGGACATTTAGTTGCCTTCCCTTTGTCCGGCCCCTGTGCATCGCTTTGAGAAGGCGTTGCATACCTTGGATTTGGTGCGGGCGCTCCGAATCTATGTGTCACGCACCGCCGCTTTTAGGTGGTGCACCTCACTTTTTGTGCTAACCACGGGTCAGCGCAAGGGTCTCTCGGCTTCTAAACCGACCCTAGCTCATTGGATTAGGTCGGCCATCTCCGATGCCTACCAGTGTTCTCAGGTGCCCCCACCGCCAGGGATTAAGGCGCACTCGACCAGAGCTGTCGGTGCCTCCTGGGCTTTCAGGCACCAGGCTACGGCTCAGCAGGTTTGTCAGGCTGCCACTTGGTCTAGTCTGCACACCTTTTCGAAGCACTACCAAGTGCATGCTCATGCTTCGGCAGATGCGAGTTTGGGCAGACGCATCCTTCAGGCGGCTGTCGCCCATTTGTGAAGTTAGGTTTTGCCTACTTCTCAGTTTGGTTTATTTCCCACCCATGGACTGCTTTGAGACGTCCCATGGTCTGGGTCTCCCATAAGGAACGATGAAGAAAAAGAGAATTTTGTTTACTTACCGTAAATTCTTTTTCTTATAGTTCCGACATGGGAGACCCAGCACCCTCCCTGTTGCCTGTTGGCAGTTCTTGTTCCGTGTGTTTCACCGGCTGTTGTTGTAGACAGAGGTTCCGGTTTTTCCGAGTTTTACTCTATCTCTACTTATGGGTGGATGTCCTCCTTCAGCTTTTGCACTGAACTGGTTAGATTGTCATCCAGGGGGTGTATATAGCCCGGAGGGAGGAGCTACACGTTTGAGTGTAGTACTTTGTGTGTCCTCCGGAGGCAGAAGCTATACACCCATGGTCTGGGTCTCCCATGTCGGAACTATAAGAAAAAGAATTTACGGTAAGTAAACAAAATTCTCTTTTTCTTTGTCGCTCTATTGGGAGACCCAGACAATTGGGTGTATAGCTACTGCCTCCGGAGGCCACACAAAGTATTACACTTAAAAGTGTAAGGCCCCTCCCCTACTGCCTATACACCCCCCGTGGGATCACGGGCTCCTCAGTTTTCATGCTTTGTGCGAAGGAGGCTAACATCCACGCATAGCTCCACTGTTTAGTCAGCAGCAGCTGCTGACTTTGTCGGATGGAAGAAAAGAGGGCCCATACTAGGGCCCCCAGCATGCTCCCTTCTCACCCCACTTTTGTTGGCGGTGTTTGTTAAGGTTGAGGTACCCATTGCGGGTACGGAGGCTGGAGCCGACATGCTGCTTTCCTTCCCCATCCCCTTAGGGCTCTGGGTGAAGTGGGATCCTATCGGTCTCCAAGTACAGGAGACCGTGCTCCGTCCACAACCCCTGGGAATCTGCTGGACATGGAGCTGAGTATCGTCAGGGACAGGGCCCTGCTACATTAAGGTACTCTGGGTCCCCGTACAGATCGCGCACACACACCAGCATTGCTGGGTGTGTTAGTGCGCCGGGGACAGCAGCGCGGCGCGCTGGTGCTTTACTCACTGCAGCTTTGCTGAGTGAGTTTCTGTATTAGGAACTGCCGCGCCGGCCGCGGCTGGCGGTTTTTTACACTGCGGCGCGGCTGGGACGTGTGGTGCGCCGGGGACTTCCGCGCTGGCCGTGCTTATACGACGGCCGCGCTTATAAATCGAGTCCCCGGCTTTTGCGGCCTAGTTCCGTTTCGTTCCCGCCCCCAGGCCTGCCAGTCAGGGGAAGGGCGGGACGCTGGTCAGAACGTCAGCGCCGAGGGCTGGAGTCTGCTTAGCATACTCCAACCCCCCTCACTAGGCACAGTGGGACGCTAGTTTCCCGCACTTTGTCTGGGGCACGCCCACGGCCCGCCCCTCTTCACAGGACGCCGGCAGCCATTCCTGTTTGCAGTCTGAGTGGAGAAGGGACACGAGCTCTGGGAGACCCAGGCACGGGATTCTGGCGGTCACACACCCGCTTTTCAGCGGGCGGTAAGCAGCCCTCGAGGGCTCACCCCACTAGTGCCGCAGTGTTCATTTGTACTTTATGCTTGTATGATACATTGCATTGTACGGTCGCTATTCTTGGCTATATACCCTCCTAGATTGCTAGACAACAGCATGTCGTCCGCAAAAAGCAAAGGGGCCAAGACACAGGCTTTCTATGCTACTTGTACCGCATGTAAGGCTGTTCTACCGGCAGGTGCCACTGACCCCCATTGTGTGCAATGTTCGGCCCCTGTAGCACTTGCTCTGCCGGGGCCTCTGCTAGAGGTGGCCCAAGGAGAACCACCTGTGAACACTGTCCAGGTGACAGGGACGGAGTTTGCAGTTTTTGCTGATAGACTGTCGGTGACTATGTCTAAAATCCTTGAGACTTTGCAGTCCAGACCGGTAACTCAGACCATGGGCACTGTTGATTCAATGCTCCCTGGTTCCCCTCTTTTGGAACACATCCGTGCTCCGGGGGGGTCCCATGCATCCCGGGGTGATGGCTCTGACACGGACGACAGTCCCAGACAGCCTAAGCGAGCTCGCTATGAGCGACCCTCGACTTCATCACACTGGTCAGGGTCCCAGCAGGAAGGCTCTCTGTTTGATGAGACAGAGGTTGCTGATCAGGATTCTGATCCTGAGACCGCTCTCAATCTGGATACACCTGATGGGGACGCAATGGTGAACGATCTCATAGCGTCCATCAATAAAATGTTGGATATTTCTCCCACAGCTCCTCCAGTGGAGGAGTCAGCTTCACAGCAGGAGAAATTCCATTTCAGGTATCCTAAGCGTAAATTGAGTACTTTTCTGGACCACTCTGACTTTAGAGAGTCAGTCCAGAAACACCACGCTTATCCAGATAAGCGTTTCTCCAAACGTCTTAAGGATACACGTTATCCCTTTCCCCCTGACGTGGTCAAAGGCTGGACCCAGTGTCCAAAGGTGGATCCCCCAATCTCCAGGCTTGCGGCTAGATCCATAGTTGCAGTGGAAGATGGGGCTTCACTTAAAGACGCCACTGACAGACAGATGGAGCTCTGGTTGAAATCCATCTATGAAGCTATCGGCGCGTCGTTTGCTCCAGCATTCGCAGCCGTATGGGCACTCCAAGCTATTTCAGCTGGTTTGGCGCAGATTGACACTGTCACACGTACATCTGTTCCGCAAGTAGCGTCCTTAACCTCTCAAATGTCTGCATTTGCGTCTTACGCTATTAATGCTGTCCTGGACTCTACAAGCCGTACGGCAGTGGCGTCCGCCAACTCCGTGGTTTTACGCAGAGCATTGTGGTTAAGGGAATGGAAGGCAGATTCTGCTTCCAAGAAGTGCTTAACCAGTTTGCCATTTTCTGGTGACAGACTGTTTGGTGAGAGATTGGATGAAATCATTAAACAGTCCAAGGGTAAGGATTCATCCTTACCTCAGCCCAGACCAAATAAACCCCAACAGAGGAAGGGACAGTCGAGGTTTCGGTCCTTTCGAGGCTCGGGCAGGTCCCAATTCTCCTCGTCCAAAAGGACTCAAAAGGATGAGAGGAGCTCAGATTCTTGGCGGGCCCAGTCACGCCCAAAGAAAGCAGCCGGAGGAACCGCTACCAAAGCGGCTTCCTCATGACTTTCGGCCTCCTCTCTCCGCATCCTCGGTCGGTGGCAGGCTCTCCCGCTTTGGCGACATTTGGCTGCCACATGTCAAGGACCGTTGGGTGAGAGACATTCTGTCTCACGGGTACAGGATAGAGTTCAGTTCTCGTCCTCCAACTCGATTCTTCAGAACTTCTCCGCCTCCCGGCTGAGCCAATGCTCTTCTGCAGGCGGTGTGCTCTTTAAAGGCAGAAGGAGTGGTGATCCCTGTTCCTCTTCAGGAGCAAGGTCACGGTTTTTACTCCAATTTGTTTGTGGTGCCAAAAAAGGACGGGTCTTTCCGTCCTGTTCTGGACCTAAAACTGCTCAACAAGCATGTGAAAACCAGGCGGTTCCGGATGGAATCCCTCCGCTCCGTCATCGCCTCAATGTCTCAAGGAGATTTCCTAGCATCAATAGACATCAAGGATGCTTATCTCCACGTGCCGATTGCTCCAGAACACCAGCGTTTTCTACGCTTCGTTATAGGAGACGAACACCTTCAGTTCGTAGCCCTGCCTTTCGGTCTGGCGACAGCCCCAAGGGTCTTCACCAAGGTCATGGCAGCAGTAGTAGCAGTCCTGCACTCTCAGGGTCACTCTGTGATCCCTTACTTGGACGATCTACTTGTCAAGGCACCCTCTCAAGAGGCATGCCAACACAGCCTGAACGTTGCGCTGGAGACTCTCCAGAGTTTCGGGTGGATCATCAACTTTTCAAAGTCAAATCTGACCCCAACCCAATCGATAACATACCTTGGCATGGAGTTTCATACTCTATCAGCGATAGTGATGCTTCCGCTGGACAAACAGCGTTCACTACAGACAGGGGTGCAATCTCTCCTTCAGGGCCAGTCGCATCCCTTGAGACGCCTCATGCACTTCTTGGGGAAGATGGTAGCAGCAATGGAGGCAGTCCCTTTCACGCAGTTTCATCTGCGTCCATTACAATGGGACATTCTCCGCCAATGGGACGGGAAGTCGAAGTCCCTAGACAGGAACGTCTCCCTTTCTCAGGCGGCCAAGGATTCTCTTCAGTGGTGGCTTCTTCCCACCTCATTGTCAATAGGAAAGTCTTTCCTACCCCCATCCTGGGCGGTGGTCACAACGGACGCGAGTCTATCAGGGTGGGGAGCAGTTTTTCTCCACCACAGGGCTCAAGGTACGTGGACTCAGCAAGAGTCCACCCTTCAGATCAATGTTCTGGAAATCAGAGCAGTGTATCTTGCCCTACAAGCCTTCCAGCAGTGGCTAGAAGGCAAGCAGATCCGAATTCAGTCGGACAACTCCACAGCGGTGGCATACATCAACCACCAAGGAGGGACACGCAGTCGGCAAGCCTTCCAGGAAGTCCGGCGGATTCTGACGTGGGTGGAAGACACGGCATCCACCATATCCGCAGTTCACATCCCGGGCGTAGAAAACTGGGAAGCAGACTTCCTCAGTCGCCAGGGTATGGACGCAGGGGAATGGTCTCTTCACCCGGACGTGTTTCAGGAAATTTGTCGCCGCTGGGGGAGGCCGGACGTCGACCTAATGGCGTCCCGGCACAACAACAAGGTCCCGGCCTTCATGGCACGGTCTCACGATCTCAGAGCTCTGGCGGCGGACGCCTTAGTTCAAGATTGGTCGCAGTTCCGGCTGCCTTATGTGTTCCCACCTCTGGCGCTGTTGCCCAGAGTGCTACGCAAGATCAGGTCCGACTGCCGCCGCGCCATCCTCGTCGCTCCAGACTGGCCAAGGAGGTCGTGGTACCCGGATCTGTGGCATCTCACGGTAGGACAACCGTGGGCAATACCAGACCGGCCAGACTTGCTGTCTCAAGGGCCGTTTTTCCATCAGAATTCTGCGGCCCTGAGCCTGACTGTGTGGCCATTGAGTCCTGGATCCTAGCGTCTTCAGGATTATCTCAAGAGGTCATTGCCACCATGAGACAGGCTAGGAAACTATCCTCTGCCAAGATCTACCACAGGACGTGGAAGATATTCTTAACTTGGTGCTCTGCTCAGGAAGTTTCCCCCTGGCCATTTGCTTTGCCTACGTTTCTTTCCTTCCTGCAATCCGGGTTGGAAAAAGGTCTGTCGCTCGGCTCCCTTAAGGGACAAGTCTCTGCGCTATCTGTATTTTTTCAGAAGCGCCTAGCACGACTTCCTCAGGTACGCACGTTCCTGCAAGGGGTTTGTCATATCGTCCCTCCTTACAAGCCCTGGGATCTGGGATCTGAACAGGGTTCTAATTGCTCTCCAGAAGCCGCCTTTCGAGCCTTTGAGGGATGTTTCCCTGTCTCGCCTTTCACAGAAAGTGGCCTTTCTAGTAGCGGTCACGTCTCTTCGGAGAGTGTCCGAGCTAGCAGCGCTGTCATGCAAATCTCCCTTCCTGGTGTTTCACCAGGACAAGGTGGTTCTGCGCCCGATTCCGGAGTTTCTCCCTAAGGTGGTATCCCCCTTTCATCTCAATCAGGATATCTCCTTACCTTCTTTGTGTCCTCGTCCAGTTCATCAATGTGAAAAGGATTTGCATTTGTTGGATCTGGTGAGAGCACTCAGAATCTACATTTCTCGTACGGCGCCCCTGCGCCGCTCGGATGCACTCTTTGTCCTTGTCGCCGGCCAGCGTAAAGGGTCGCAGGCTTCCAAATCCACCCTGGCTCGGTGGATCAAGGAACCAATTCTTGAAGGCTACCGTTCTGCGGGGCTTCCGGTTCCCTCAGGGCTGAAGGCCCATTCTACCAGAGCCGTGGGTGCGTCCTGGGCATTACGGCACCAGGCTACGGCTCAGCAAGTGTGCCAGGCGGCTACCTGGTCGAGTCTGCACACTTTTACCAAGCATTATCAGGTGCATACCTATGCTTCGGCGGACGCCAGCCTAGGTAGACAAGTCCTTCAGGCGGCGATTGCTCACCTGTAGAAAAGGGCCGTTTTTATGGCCCTATCACGAGGTATTATTTTACCCACCCAGGGATTGCTTTTGGACATCCCAATTGTCTGGGTCTCCCAATAGAGCGACAAAGAAGAAGGGAATTTTGTTTACTTACCGTAAATTCCTTTTCTTCTAGCTCTAATTGGGAGACCCAGCACCCGCCCCTGTTTTTTTGTATACACATGTTGTTCATGTTGAATGGTTTCAGTTCTCCGATATTCCTTCGGATTGAATTTGCTTAAACCAGTTTATTGGCTTTCCTCCTTCTTGCTTTTGCACTAAAACTGAGGAGCCCGTGATCCCACGGGGGGTGTATAGGCAGTAGGGGAGGGGCCTTACACTTTTAAGTGTAATACTTTGTGTGGCCTCCGGAGGCAGTAGCTATACACCCAATTGTCTGGGTCTCCCAATTAGAGCTAGAAGAAAAGGAATTTACGGTAAGTAAACAAAATTCCCTTCTTTGTCAATATAGTGTGTAATAGGTTCTGCTTCTTCCAATGGTGAGAATTGGAGTTTGCTCCTTTGCTGATGTGTAACTATGTGCGTGAGATTTCTAATCAATCGGTTTTGGTATAAATTTCAGCAAACCCCAAAAAGAAGACGGTCAAAATGAGAAATCGGGAGACAGTCCATCCCTGTCAGAAGCCAAGGTAAGCACTAAATATAGCTGTCATTTCGGTAGCTTTATTATTATAAGGCTCTGTCTGTGGTGTAACCCTTACCTCTGGAGTTATGGTATTTGTTACTGCAAAAGCTACAGATACCTGAACTCAGACGGGTTCTTGGGTAATCTGAAAATACCAAGTTTTTACCCAATCTTCAACTCTTTCAGAAATAGAAAGTAAAGGAGGATCTGTGCCGCCCCCATGCCAGAAGCCAAGCTGCTCGGATCAGGATCCGCGGTGGCTCGAGGGGTCTCCGGACCCGGGGTCGTGCGGCCACTCAAATGAAGGGGGTATTTACATGGGATTGTGTTAGAGTTCGTGACGCCACCCGTGGTATGTAGTAATTTGGAGTACCACCACTGCAGTTGGGAGTACCCGGGGGTGATGGAATGGGGCAGCCAGGTGTTAGAACCCTCCATGGGTAGGGGGATGCCCCGGGACTCGGTAATGGCGAGGGGGGAGTGTCGTTGGGTGCGAAGGGGGTCACTTGCGTACTCAGTCCATTAAGCTGACACCAACAACTGGATAAACCAAAGTTCTGGATACCGTTGCCGCTGAGGGGAGCTAGTTCGGGTCCCGTCCCCAATGGTGCTGCCTGGCGATCCGTGACCTGCCTCCTGGCACTAAGTTTACTTCTCTGTTGGTCCCGGTAGTATGGAACTTGCCAGCTCCCGCTCCCCACTGTGGCTAAGTGTGGGAGCTTGCTCTCAGGGTTCACGCTTGGGATTTTCTGTTTTAGTGGAAAGTGCTATCCCACTCGTTGCGCTAGTACCCCGATTTTGGAGCGGGTGGAGAGCGGATCTTGAAGGCTCCATTCTCGTCGGGTAAATTGCCAAGTTGCCTGAAGCTACTCCCTGACCTAGGGTCCATGTACCCCGTCTTGTCCTGGTCCCAGCCCGGTGATGGTGCAAGGCCGCCGGCTATCCTCCTCGACAGTTCCGTGCCCCTTGCCATGATCCCCTAGCCCAGACCACCGTCTGCTACCTAGATAGTTTCCTAGGAGCCCGGCTCCTGACCTCCTCTCTCCTTCACTTCCAACACACCTCTCTCCACTCCTGACACTCCTGTCCTCCTCTAACCAACCCCCCAAGTGGGCGACCCTATTCCACTCCGGCAGTCCACTGGTGTGTCTGGTGGTTGTGGTGCAGAGTGTACGTAGGATTTAATTAGCTGATGTAGGCAACACCATGTAGTTGGGGACCCATAACCAAGAAGGAGGTGGATATTGCACAGGAGGGCAGATAGTGCAATACCCTGTGACGACATGATAGTCCAGGGGCGTCACGGATCCAACATTTTTCCAAAAAGACGTGTTTACTAGAATTTCTGTTTTGGATCTCCCAACTTTCCCTTTTAGGCTGGTGACTACTGCGATCCTCGCATGACACTCGGCTCACGCTGGCAGCACAGCGGGAGTCGAGTGTCACTGCGACTGAGGTCTGATCTTGCGATCGGACCAACAGCTGCGGGGGCGGGCCAACTCTGAGGAGGGGCGGGCCAGCACTGAAGAGGGTAGGGCCGACGCTGAAGAGGAGAGGGAGGGATTTATCTCCCTCTCTCCTCCTTTGCCGGCTATTCCCATTCTCGCTCTGCACCAATGTCCTGCGAGTGCAGTGTGATGTTTCTCTTGCTCCATAGACTTGAATGGGTGTGAGAGAAACAGACTTGCATTGCACCCACAGCATGCTGCAACTATTTTCTCCGTCCGATTAGGGCTGAGAAAATAATCGCTCATGGGTGCTGGCACATAGGTTAATATTGGTCCGAGTGGAATGCTATGTTTTATCGCATTCCACTCGCTCCGATTTTCATGCCGTGTGTCTTAGGCCTTAAGGCTGCTTTACACACAACGATATCGCTAGCGATCTCGTTAGCGATGTGACACGCCAGATCACAGATACGATTTGTCGAGATCACACATAGGTCGTTTTTTGTAACGCCGATCACATGTGCGATCTAGGCAAATCGTATCTGCGATCTGGCGTGTCACATCGCTAACGAGATCGCTAGCGATATCGTTGTGTGTAAAGCAGCCTTTAGTCATATAATTTGTAACATCACCGGACCACACAGCAGGTTCTTCACCTCTTATCTCTCTGTTCCAGTATAATACATCTCTCCAAGAACATTCCCATGTACCTGTACTGTTATTATGTACATATTCTCCTTGCAATTTGTAGTATGGACCGTCTGCAGGTGCAATTCGTAGAAATGGCAGCTTTTGTCCTTTAGGTCATGGACTGATTTGGACACAAATGAGACATTATTGAACAACACTTTACACAGTCTCTACCATTCTTTCCCAGTAAAATGTCTGGTAAAACCTCATTATACACATCTCAGCTGATGCAGAACCTCATTATACACAAACCTCACCTGATGAAGAACCTCATTATACACACCTCAGCTGCTGTATGATCTCATAATTCACCTCAGCTGCTAATGTTGCATTATACTGATAGAATGGCTTTCATACCTACACTATACCATTGCATGTGATGTGCAGACAGCAGTGATGCTATGTAACGTATGAGTAGAGATGAGCGGACCCAAACCTTAAAGTTTGGTATTGGTATGGAACATAGAATATACAAAAAAAACAATCAGTGTTTAAGTCGGGTGCTGTGCGTATGCTGAGCACCCAGTAAAACATTTCTGTGCTGAGGTACACTCAGTGCTCGGGTACGCTCAGAGCTCAGGTACTCTTAGTGCTCGGGTACGGTCGGTGCCCAGTCCTTTCTGAGCTGCTTGCAGTGTGTGAACGCCTTGTACTGGGGGTAACGACTTGCAGTGTGTGAACGCCTTGTACTGGGGGTAACGACCATGTGATCAGATGTAGTGCGGACCAAAAAAAACCTCCACCTACTCGCCCGAGGAAGTGATTTGTGTATGGTTGGCTGCATGTGGGCGGAGACTCAAATTACCAATCAGTGTATTTCAAATGAGGTTCAGGTGAAGTTTGGGTCCAGAACAGAACTTTTTCTAAAGTCCGGCTGATCCCGCCGAACCAAACTTTCATAGGTCTATAATCCATATGCTCTCTAGCAAACTACAGACGGACCCGGACATGAACTGGCTTAACCAGGGGGACATGTCTGGCAATGCAGGATCGGAGTCCCTGGTGGCGCAGTGTGTTACTGATGGTAGACTTTGTTTTGGGGGTCCCAGCTCTATGCAGGTCATTCACTAGGTCCTTCGTGTGGTTTTGGAATCACTGTTCTTGTGATCATTTTGACCCCACAGGGTGAGATCTTGCATGGAGCCCCAGATCGAAGGAGATTATCAGTGGTCTTGTATGTCTTCCATTTTCATATGATTTCTCCCACAGTTGGTTTCATCACACCAAGCTGCTTGCCTAGTGCAGATTGTCTTCCCAGCCTGGTGAAGGGCTACAATTTTTTTTTTCTGGTGTCCTTCGACAGTTCTTTGGTCTTCACCTTATTGGAGTTTGGAGTGTGACTGTTTGCCGTTGTGGACAGGTATCTTTTGTACTGATAACTTCAAACAGGTGCTATTACTACAGGTAATGATTGGAGGACAGAGGAGCCTCTTAAGGCTGGGGCCACACTGGGCACTACTGCGATGCTCGCATGAGACTCTGCTCGCGCTGGCAGCACAGCAGCAGCCGAGTGTCATACGAGTGTGCCTGCATCTGAGGTCCGATCATGTGATAAGACCTCAGCTGCAGGAGGCGGGCTGGCACGGAGGAGGGGAGGGAGGGATTTCTCTCCCTCTCTCTCCTCCGTAGTCGGCTATTGCCATTCTCGCACTGCACTGGCAGTACACCGGTGTACCGCGAGTGCAGTGCGATTTTTCTCTCGCCCCATTCACCTGAATGGGTGCGAGAGAAAGAGTCTCAGCTTACAATCGCAGCATGCTGAGATTGTTTCCTCGGTCCGATTAGGGCTGAGAAAATAATCGCCCATGTGTGCTGACACACAGGCTAGAATTGGTCCGAGGGGAATGCGAATTTTATCGCACTCCACTCGCACCGATTTTCTCGCCGTGTGGCTTAGGCATAAAGAAGAAGTTACAGGTCTGTGAGAGCCAGAAATCTTGCATGTTTTTAGATGACTAAATACTTATTTTCCACCATAATTTACAAACAAAATCTTATCAAAACAGACAAGGTGATTTTCTGGATGTTTTCTCATTTTGTCTCATAGTTGTGGTCTACCTATGATGTCAATTACAGGCCTCTCTCATCTTTTTAAGTGGGAGAACCTGCACAATTGGTAATTAAATACTTTTTTTCCCCACTGTAGATACTATGTAAAGAGATAGATACTGTATAACGAGATAGACAGACATTTAGATAGATCATTATTATATATAGGGTTAGATAAATGGATAGCTAGATAAATAAATAATAGAAGGAGGATGAATAGATAGTTACAGGTCTAAGCATTTCAAGCAGATAGAGCTTCAAATAATGGCATGATTAAGAGCAGTCTAACAGCCCACATCTAGCCCACCCGTAGCGAGCACAAACACCGAGCAGCGCCGGCTGCCCCTGCACAGAGCAGCGCCCACAGCCCCAGCACTAGGCTGCAGTGAACATCTGGGCCTCCCCACCTCCTGTGACCCTGCTCCACCACTGCTGCCACCCCACCTCCCCGGTAAGACACCACCGGATTATTAAACAAACCCCATATATTTTCATCTTTATATTTGGGGTGCGTCTTATAAAATGAAAAATACGGTAGATAGAGGGAGAGCTAAATAGATGCTATAGAACGAGATAGACAGACAGATAGATAGAATAAAGGAGGATAGATAGAGATGGATAGATAAATAGATGGATAGATAGAGGGATACATAGATAGAAAAAAGGAGCATAGATGGATAGAAGAAAGGAGGATAGATAGCTAGTATATAAAGGGATAGATAGATTGAATAAAGGAGGATAGAGATATATAGATAGACAGATAATAGATGGATAGATAGATAAAGGGATAGAGGGTTAGATTATAGAAGAAAGGAGGATATATAGATAGATAATAGATAGTATATAAAGGGATAGATAGATAGATTGATAAATAGATGGAGGATAGATAGAGAGATGATAGATAGAGGGATACATAGATAGAAGAAAGGAGGATACATGTATAGAAAAAAGGAGGATTGATAGATAATCTAATAAATAAAGCTGAGTGTGTGTGTGTGTGTGTGTGTGTGTGTGTGTGTGTGTGTGTATGTCCGGGATTGGCATCTGCACCATCGCAGCTACAGCCACAACATTTTGCACACTCACACTTCTAGACCCGAGAGCGTAATAGGCTATGTTTTGAGGGGAAATTTTAACCCCGCGCTTTACAGTTATTCACCAAAAAACCTGCCTCCATTAAAGCGAATGGAGCTGGGAGCCACAGTGCAGCCAGAACTTCAGAAGAATGCGCAGCCACGCTCTTATATGGAATGTTGTCATGTCACAATGCAGCCAGGGAAAGAGGCAGACACAGACAGGGAAAGAGGTAGACACAGACAGGGTAAGAAACAGACAGAGACAGACACAAAGAGACAGACTGACAGGGAAAGAGACAGACACAGACAAAGAGACAGAAAGACACAGGGAAACAGACAGGGAAAGAAAGGGAAAGAGAGACAGGGTAAGAGACAGACAAAGAGACAGACACAGGGAAAGAGACAGAGGGAGAGAGGGAAAGAAACAGACAGGGAAAGAGACAGACAGGGAAAGTGACAGAGATAGATAGACAGACAGGGAAAGAGATTGAGACAGACAGGGAAAGAGACAGACAAAGAGATAGAGAGAGAGACAGAGAGATATATACAGAGGGGGAGACAGACAGAGAATGGGAGAGAAACAGAGAGACAGTTACTATCCCGGGCGTTAATATATTCTATTTATACATTCTGTCCCGGGAATGTTAATACATTCTATTTTGTTAACAACAGTTATTAACCCGGGCGAAGCCGGGTAGTACAGCTAGTAGTATATAAAGGGATAGATAGATGGATAAATAGATGGAGGATAGATAGACAGAGAGATGATAGAATAAAGGAAGATAGAGAGATGGCTAGATAGAGGGATACATAGAAGAAAGGGGGATAGATGGATAGAAGAAAGGAGGATTGATGGATAGAAGAAAGGAGGATAGATAGCTAGTATATAAAGGGATAGATAGATAGATAGATATTGCACACTATACAGGACACACACACATCCTGTACATAACATGACACATACAGACAGCACATAATACATTACACATATGACACCGCACGTTATGCTCCTCTATGTAGCTGTTTTCTTTTTCCAAAGGAAAGGAGGCACCACTCCCCCATCTCTCTGGTAAAGATGGGAACAGACAGGACACAGAGCCCACAGGAGGGGAGGGCATCCCCTGCTGGAACCTGTGCACAGCAGGAGCAACAAATGAAACTCAGTTGCTGCTCCCTTTGGCACCCCCTTTGTATTCTGCCTGCCGGCACCCTGTGCGATCGCACCAGTTGCACATAGCTAAAGCCGGCCATGATGGTAGTGACGAATCATGTGCTGACCCCTGTCGCTTTCATGATGTATTTCCTGTCAGAGCCGACAGCGCTGGCACTCACAAGAAAGAACCATTTCTGCTAATCAGAGCTGTTTAGCTCTAATCATCAGAAATACAGAAGCAATCAGACACTGCAGTGATAAAGTCCTCTAGAGGGACTAGTAAAACAAAGAAAAAATGTATAAAAAAATGTTTTGAACAATATGAAAAAATAAACCCTAAAAATTAAAATTTGTCACCCCCCCCATTCGCCCCATTGAATATATGAAAATAGAAGTTAAAAAATATACCCATATTTGGTATTGCTGCATTCAGAAAGGCCCAATCTATCAAAATATACCGTATTTTTCGGACTATAAGACGAACCGGACCATTAGACGCACCCTGGCTTTAGAGCAGGAAAATAGGAAAATAAAATTTTAAGCGAAAAATGGAGTCATGACACACTGTTATGGGTCGAGGATCTGCTGCTGACACTATTATGGGGGTAATGTCCCCAAATTCTCTACTAAGGTACCCCATCCTGGTAATGATCCTCATGCCTTGTATATACAGTATCCTGCTATATATCCCATCCTGGCATATGGTCCCCTCCTGCTATATACGGTAACCCATCCTGGCAAATACCCCCAACCTGCTATATACCCCCATCCTGCTCATATACCCCAATCCTGCTCATATACCCCCATCCTTCTCATATACCCCCATCCATCCTGCTATACACCCCCATCCTGTGGCACATAAAAAAAAAAAACGTTTATACTCACCTCACTCCCTGCAGCATCGCTCTTCCTCCGTCTGTGTCAGCGGCAGCGCCGCAGAGAGGAGCCGTCCTCGTTCCCTTGCAGCATCGCAATGTCCTCCTGGCTGCCGGCGGCCGCTGAGTGGAGCCGTCCCCGTTCCCCTGCAGCATCACGATGTCCTCCTGTCTGTGCCGGCGGCTGCGTGTGAACACGTGCGCACAACGATGACGTCATCGCTGTACGCACCGCTAGTCTCCACTCAGCGGCCGCCACCGTCAGCCAGGAGGAGATTGCGATGCTGCAGGGGAACGGTGATAGGTGAATATACTAATTCACTGCACCCCACGCTGATGATAATGTGCGGGGGGCAGTGAATACAGCCGCACATGATCACTCCAGGCTGTAGTTGCCAGGGTGATCATGCGGGCGGCTGTTTATCCCCCGCCCATCATCCCGCCCACCTGTCAGCGCCGACTTCAGCGCTGAAAGATGGGCGGGAGGATGGGCGTGCATATTAAATTAGCAGTTCCACGTGGTCACGGCAGGCGCTGCTGCAGCCTGCTCGTGCCCCCGATGACCCGCTCCACCGCAGCACCCTCATTCCCCGCAGCCCTACATTCAGACTATAAGACGCACCCCCCCACTTTCCCCCAACATTTGGGGGGAAAAAAGTGCGTCTTATAGTCCGAAAAATACGGTAAATTAATCTGATTAGTATATGATGTGGTGAGAAAAAAAATGTCAAACACCAAAATTAAGTTTTTTGGTTGCGGAAAAAGTTTTTAAAAATGCAATAATTGGCACTTAAAACGTGGTATGTGTACAAAAATGGTATGATGAAAAACGCCAGCTCAAAACATAAAAAATAATCAGTCACAGAGCCCCAAATCACGAAAAATAAGAAGAATATGGGTCTCAGAAAAATGGTGCCAAAAGTGCGTTTTTTTGTTTGTTTTTTTGTCAAACTTCTGAATTTTTTGAATTTCTTAGATAAAGGTAAAAGTATAAATGTTTTGGTATCAACGAACGCATACTGGCCTGAGGCATCATATGGACACATCAGTGTTACCATAGAGTGAACACGGTGACTAAAAGACCCCAAAACCAATCGTGCAATTACACTGTTTTTGCAATTTCACCACACTTGGAATTTTTTTTCCAATTTTCCAGTACACTATATGGTAAAACTAATGATTTCTTTCAAAAGTACAACTCTCAAACGTACAACCCTCAAAAAGCAACCCCGCATATGACAAGATTGACAGCTCAAAAAAAAAAAAAAAAATTATGGCTCACTGAAAAAGAGGAGGAAAAAACGGAAAATCGCCCGCTGGTGAAGGGGTTGACACCATGCTCATCCTTCACATTTTAGGCAAAGTATCCATTTCCTTTGTTTCAAATATCTCCTAAATGTACCTACTACTTTGAATATGCACCAAACAATCTAATTATGCTTTTATCTAAGACTAACATCCTCAATAAACCAAACATCCCGCTCCCGTCTCCATGACTTTTCTCAGGCTGCACCAATTCTCTGGAATACACTACCCAGGGCAATTTGATTACTCTCAAATACCCACAGTTTTAACCTCTTCACCAGGCAACCTGTTTCCACCCTCCAGACTAGGCCAATTTTATCAATTCTGACTAGCCTCACTTTATAAGGTAGTACCAGTGCTTCTTAATAAATTAGACTATCATCCAAAAGTTAATTAATTTCAGTTATTAAATACAAAAAGTGAAACACATATTATACAGAGATCTATTTCAAGTGTTTATTTCTGTTAATGTTGATGAAAACCCAAAAGTCATTATCTCAGAAAATTAGAATTACCACAAAACATCTGCAGAGGCTTCCTAAGCATTTAAAATGGTTTCTAAAGCTGGTACAGTAGGCTACACAAGCCAGGGGAGGACTGCTGATGTAACGTCCTGGACTAGCCAGGTAGTCACAGATAGACCCCCGAATTAAACCTGTCCCTCAATAAGGTAACATCAGCCAACCTTTAAAACCCTAGTCACCACTCTCAGGGTTGGATGGACACACCAGAGGGCGTGACCAGTTGGTTGGTGCACACCCACCTAAAGGCTACTTTACACACTGCGATATCGGTCCCGATATCGCTAGTCTGGGTACCCGCCCCCATCTGTTGCGCGACACGGGCATATCGCTGCCCGTGCCGCACAACATCGCCCACAGCCGTCACACATACTTACCTGTCCGGCGACGTCGCTGTGACCGGCGAACCGCCTCCTTTCTAAGGGGGCGGTCCGTGCGGCGTCACAGCGACGTCACTGAACCGCCGCCCAATAGCAGCGGAGGGGTGGAGATGAGCGGGACGTAACATCCTGCCCACCTCCTTCCTTCCTCATAGCGGCCGGGAGGCTGGTAGGGAGAGCTTCCTCGCTCCTGCGGCGTCACACGCAGCGATGTGTGCTGCCGCAGGAGCGACGAACAACCTCGTTACTGCTGCAGTAACGATAATTGGGAATGGACCCCCGTGTCGCCGATTAGCGATTTTGCACGGTTTTGCAACGATGCAAAATCGCTTATCGATGTCACACGCAACGGCATCGCTAATGCGGCCGGATGTGCGTCACAAAATCCGTGACCCCAACGACTCCGCATTAGCGATGTCGTAGCGTGTAAAGCCCGCTTAAGAGTTCAAACAGCCTGGGGCTGGAGAAGAGTCAGTTCCCAGTAGGAGTAGTCTGAAAAGAGGAGTGTGGAGTGCAGCAGGCCTGTGGTGACTGACAGGTGCCAGGGTCTTAGCCCTGGTACCTCGGCTAGGAGGCATATGGTGGCCTAGCCTGCAGGAGCCGGGAAGACGGCTCGGTGGAACCGTGGTGGACCGGGACAGGGTAGTAGCCCGCCGGTACCGACCCGGGGAACCGACTCGGAAACCGGAGCACACAGCGGGTACTCAGACCCTGAAACGAGGTCCAGAATCCACTGGACCGAGTTAATTCACTGATTGCGGTCTTGACTATAGGTCCTTTCCCACCCAATTCCCGACTGAAGACAACAGCCCAGCGAGGGGATTAGAAAGCCACCGCACAGGCAGAGAGATTCCACGGGCCAGCGTGTGCGGGCAAACGGGCTCTGCGGACATATACACAGTTGGGAACGGACTCCCATCGCTGAAGCGCAGGAGCCCAAATACACTACACAGTGCAGGAGAAAGGCCAAGACTACCAAACCGGGTGGGGGAGCAGGCGCAGCCGGCTGCGGGCACCGACCACCATCAACTTTGTTTACCAGAGACTTGTGTGTGTCAATAATAGTGAGTACAACAGTGCCATCCGGCCGCATACCGCCCTGCATCGCCCAGCTTCTACTACTCTCAACGGGTCCCGGGGCCATCATTCCTGCCCACGGAGGGGTTAACATCTTGCTGCATCACCATCTCCCCCGGGTGCCCCGTAACCGCAGCAGTGGTGTCTACACCTTCACCACATCCCGTGGGTGGCGTCACGAACTCAAACACGGCTCTGGCCATACACCTACCTACCCCCTAAGTAGCGCCAGCATGCTTTCGGAGCGAAGTGCGCCGGGTCCGGAGGCGCTCGAGCCACCCACCAACGAGCCCGGATCCGAGCGGCTCGGCTGTGCGGGGCGGTACACTGACTTGACAGATGTCCAGAAGGCAGTCATTGACACACTCCACAGGGAGAGTAAGCCACAAAAGGCCATTGCTAAAGAAGCTGGCTGTTCACAGAGTGCTGTATCCAAGCATATTAATGGAAAGTTGAGTGGATGGAAAAAGTGTGGTAGAAAAAGGTTAACAAGCAACTGGGATAACCGCAGCCTTGATAGGATTGTTAAGAAAAGCGAATTTAAAAATTTGGGGGAGATTCACAAGGAGTGAACTGCTGCTGGAGTCAATGCTAAAAGATTCACCACACACAGACATATCCAGGTCATGGGCTACAGCTGTTGCATTCCTTGTGTTAAGCAACTCATGACCAATAGACAATGCCAGAAGCGTCTTACCTGGGCCAAGGCGAAAAAGAACTGGACTGTTGCTCAGTGGTCCAAGGTGTTGTTTTCAGGTGAAAGTAAATGTTGCATTTCATTTGGAAATCGCGGTCCCAGAGTCTGGAGAAAGAGTGGACAGGCCACAATCCAAGCTGCTTGAGGTCTAGTGTGAAGCTTGCATAATCCGTCATGGTTTGGGGAGCCATGTCATCTGCTGGTGTAGGTCCACTGTGGTTATCAAGACCAACATCAGCGCAGCCATCTACCAGGAAATTTTACAGCACTTCATGCTTCCCTTTGTCGACAAGCTTTTGGGAGATGGAAATTTCATTTCCCAGCAGGACTTGGCACCTGTCCACGCTGCCAAAGTACCAATACCTGGTTTAATAACCACAGTACTACAAATTCACCTGACCTTTAACCCCATTGAGAATCTACGTGGTATTGTCAAGAGGAAGATGAGAGACCAGACCCAACAATGCAGATGAGCTGAAGGCTGCTATCAAAGCAACCTGGGTTTCCATAACACCTCAGCAGTGCCACAGGCTGATCGCCTCCATGCCACGCCGCATTGATGCAGTAATTCATGCAAAAGGAGCCCAGACCAAGTATTGAGGGCATTTACTGTACAGACTTTTTAGTAGGGGCCAACATTTCTGAGCTTAAAATCATTTTTTCGGTTGGTTTTATATAATATTCTAATTTTCTGAGATCATGAATTCTGGGCTTTCATTGGCTGTAAGCCATAATCATTAACATTAAAGGGTGCTTTACACGAGACGATGGATTGTGCGATGCATCGTCGGGGTCACGGTTTTTGTGACGCACATCCAGCATCGTACACGACTTCGTCTCGTGTGAAACCTCTGAGCGACGCAGTATCGCTCACAAATCGTGAGTCGTGTACTCGTCTCTCAGTTTCATAATATCGTTTATTTTTCCTGCAGCAGGTTGTTAATCGTTCCCGTGGCAGCACACGGTGCTCCGTGTGACACCACGGGAACGATCAACACAGTTTACCTGCGTCCCGTGGCTCCCGCCGGCAGTGCGGAAGGAAAGAGGTGGGTGGGATGTTTACATCCCGCTCATCTCCACCCCTCCGCTTCTATTGGCCGGCCGCTGAGGTGACGTCGCTGTGACGCCGAACGTCCCTCCCCATTCAGGAAGTGAACGTTCGCCGCCCACAGTGAGGTCGCTCAGCAGGTAAGTACGTGTGACGGGGGTGTCACGACTGTGCGACACGGGCAGCGATTTGCCCGTGACACACAAACGACGGGGGCGGGGTACGATCGATTGTGAAATCGCACAATCGGTCGTCCCGTGTAAACAACAGTTAATAAACACTTGAAATAGATCACTCTGTATGTAGGGACTCTATATATGCGTTTCCCTTTTTGTATTGAATTACTGAAATAAATTAAACTTTTTGATGATATTCTAATTTATTGAGCTGCACTTGTAACTCTGGAACACTTCAACGGATCCCAGTGATTCTGAGAGAGTTGTTTTTTGTGTGACACATTGTATGTCATGCTCGTGGTAAAATTAAGATGACATTTTTTGCATTTATTTGTGAAAATATTGTCGATTTGTGAAAAATTTTAAAAATGTCACAATTTTCAAACTATTAATTTGTATGTTTTGTGACTCAGTAAAGGGTATGGTGGTAGATGGGAGATTTATTCCACCTAGCAGATGCCTTTTGCACTGGTGAGCAGCAGGAAAAGAGAGAAAACCTGGCCAAGATCTTCTCTGCTATTCCAGGTTTTTGGGGCAACTCTCAAGGGGCACAGCTGCAGGATTAACATAGTATAAATAGGCAGCCGTACCCTCTCTATGTGGTGGGTGTTTGGGCTGGAAAGTGATATACCTGAATGGACTGACACCTCCAGAACCTTTGCTGTGCTCTTTGACAAGCTGAACTTCTGCTTTGCATTCCTGTCTGAAATAAGACTGTAGATAAAAAAACCTGTAGACAAAGAAGCGCAATAGGGTCTTACCCTGACAGACAGGGGGTGACAGAAAGGATAATCCTACTCACCAAGGAGGGTTGTGAAAGGCACAACTCCTGTAACAGTATAAATCCGGATCAACGGCAGCAGTACCCCAGGTGGCTGATAACAGAGAGAGATTGTAGAATGGGGCTTTGTAAACCGCGCCAAAGATCACTGATGAAATCTTGGATTAATGTAACCTTTTTATTCTTGTTCAGGTCTACGTGACCCGCCCCAGGGCTGTGGGGTACTCAGTTCCGGGTGTTGGTTAATTGGATTATGTCACGGGGGCCTGTGCCCGGTTCCGTGGCCCTGGTGGTCGCTGAAAGTCAATAAGTAATAAAAATAAAAAATAATAAAATAAAAAAAAAATAATAAAGAAAATAAATAAATAAATAAGTATTTCGTGACGCCACCTATGGTTCCAGTATGGTTACTGGGGCTGCAGGTCAGACCTCTGGGCTGATGGTTAGGCAGCCAGTTGTTTACGCTTCCCGTAGGTGAAGCGGGGTCCCCAGGGCAGTTTTAGTAGTACAGAGATATGGCGGTTTTTCTTCACAGCCTTTTCAACTGTCACTTTAGTGCAGCAGCCTATGGCTTCTCAGATGAAGAAATAAAGTGCGTCACACCAATTCATTAACTCTGACAGGATTTTACTTGCAGGTGTTAAAAAGGGGTTCAGTTTCTGATGTTACAGTTTTTTTGGGTAATCTGGGAACAGTTCAGGATCTCTGCACCAGGTAGTTGTGAGGCCTCCCTGCTGCGCTGTGTCTCTCCTTGGTACTAGGCTGCCTGTAGCTATACCTAGACCCTCTCTCACTGTCTTCACCTGTATGGCAGGCAGCGGGAGCTTCTCTAAGGGGCACTGCTGTACTCACTGCGGTCCCTAAGCTCTATGTAGCGGCTTTGCCTTCAGGTGCTGCTGCGGCCAGGAGATCTGCAGTCTCCCTGGCCCCCGGTCTTTATTGCTGGGCAGATTAGATCCCTCACAATCTCGGACGCCGGTGTCCGATAATCAGCGCTGTTCCTTGGGGATGAACCGGTCAGGCTCCACCTCCCCGGTCACTCCTCTTTTGCCTCACTCTTGAGCCCTCAGGCGGTCACACAGTTACTTGTGCGGGCTAAGCACCGCCCTCTCCATTTTTATGTCTTCCCTCACTCTCTGCTCGCACAGTCTCCTTTTCTCCAACTGTCAACTGTCTCTCTGACTCCACCTCCAAACCTGGCTTTAAAGGGGACCTCACCTGAACTCGACTTGTAGAGCTCCCCCTCCAGGCTTGAAGTGGAGATGTTGTATGTGGGATTACCTGATGTGGAGATCCTTCCCTGCCCAGGTACAGGTATATTTGTGGCAACTGAACCCTGGGGTGCCACATACGCGTTTCAGGAGGCTCTGCTCCCTTCCTCAGGACCAAACAGGCATAAGCTACATCAAATCCGATTTGATGTAACTTATGCCTGTTTGGTCCTGAGGAAGGGAGCAGAGCCTCCTGAAACGCGTAGACCTGTGCAAGAATAAAAAGTTTACATTAATCCAAGATTTCATCAGTGATCTTTGGCGCGGTTTACAAAGCCCCATTCTACAATCTCTCTCTGAAATAAGACTGTGCATTTGTTTGTTTTCAGTGTAAATAAAACTCTGACTTTATGGATTGAAAACCTGCGTGTGCCTCATTACTGCACCCCTGCCATTATCTACCAGAGCTGATTCCCTACAGCTTTTAAACCAGAGAGATATGTCACCAAAATAGTAAATAACATTCCCCACATGTCTACTTTACATCATCATTGTGAGCCCAAGAAGGTGATTGCGGTTTCTAACTGCACGGCACCAGAGCCTGACACGTGGGTGGTGTTGCTACCCTGCAAATACATACGTGTGTGCATCCTGCAGCCACCGAGCCACTGCTGAGTGACGCACATCACTGATCAGTGTCCAAGCTTGATTTTGGCCAGGATTTGTTTTTGATTGTTGGTATTTTATATAAAACTCCAGTTTTCTGCATGGCTATACCCTGGACATGCTTTGAGTGCATTCATAAACTTCTACATTTTCAGGGTTTAAATCCTAAGTCATATGAAATGGCTTGTTTAAAAGGCCACTTTTGACTTTTAGGATTGCTACTTCCAATAGGTGGCACTAGAGTTTGTCTCTTTCCTGGAGAGACAATTTGAATATTTCCCAGAGGGGCTTTGCAGCTATTAAGACCCCTCACTGTCCGCCAGACTGGTTTGTCAGGTCTCCGTAAGGAGAATAGTTTTCCCCGTGGTCCCCACTATAGCGTCTCATAAGCCAGATCAGTTCCCAAAATTTGCACTGACGAGGGGCAATCACGCCGAAACATCGTGTCTGCAAATTGGGGTTCTGATCTGGTTTAAATCCTACTCACACATGCCATCCTAATGCACTCAACCAAACACACACGCTAACCTGATGTACTCTACATGACACACACGACAACCTGATGGACAATGTGATGTACTCTGCATAACTCACATATGCCAACCTGACACGCTCTTCACATCTCACACATGCCAATCTGATGTATTCTACACAACACACACTTGCCAACCAGACACCACCACATTATTAAATTCACATAACAGGTGCCGGCTCCAAAATGTCACTTCTTCCCTTCCAAACCCTGCCGTGTGTCCAAACATTGTTTTGTCACCACATATGGGGTATCAGGATAAGAGAAATTGCCCACAAATTTTGGGGTCCATTTTATCCTGTTGCCCCTGTGAAAAGGAAAAATATGCAATCGAAAGAACATTTTTGTGGTAAATGTATTTTTTTTTTATTTTCATGGCACAAAATTCCCTAAAACACCTGGGGTTTGACAGGGCCCACCACACATCTACTTGAATTCCTTGGGGAGTCTAGTTTCCAAAATTGGTTCACTTCTGGGGGCTTTCCACTGTTTAGCCACATCAGGGTCTCTCCAAATGCAGCATGACACCTACAGATCATTACATCAAATTCTGCGCTCCAAAACGTCATTTCTTCCCATCCGAGCCCTGCCATGCACCCATAAAATGGTTTCCTACAACATATGGGGCATCATTATACCCGGGAGAAATTGCCCAATAAATTGTGGGGTCCAAGTTATCCTGTTGCCCTTGTGAAAATGAAAAAAAAGAGGCTAAAAGAACATTTTTGTGGTAAAATTGATTTTATTTTTTTTTAATTTTTTTTTCATTTTCAAGTCACAAATTTATAAAATCCCCTAAACCATCTAGGTATTCAAAGTGCTCACCACACATCTATATACATTCTTTGGGGGGGGGGTCTATCTATTTTCCAAAATAGTAAACTTAAGGTCACTTCAAATGTGAAATGGTCCCTAAAAAAAAAAAAAAAAAGTTGCTTTGTAAATTTTGTTGTAAAATTGCTGATAAATTTTGAACCCTTCTAACTTCTTAACCAAAAAAAAATTCAAAAATTGTGTTGATGTAAAGTAGACATGTGGGAACTGTAATTTAATTTTTTTGTGTGACATAACTTTCTGGTTTAATGTCAGAAAAATTGAAAGATGCAAAATTTTCAACATTTTTGCCAAATTCCATTTTTTTTCAGGAATGTAAAAAAGATATTGTCCTAAATTCATCAATATGTAGTACAATCTGTCACGAAAAAAACAATTGCAGAATCATTGGGGTCTGTTCAAGCGTTCCAGATTTCACCTCAAAAAGTGACACTGGTCAGAATTGAAAAAATGGCGCGGCCATGAAGGTGAAAACAGGCTCGAGGGTGAAGGGGTTGAAATTTTACTGTGTTAGTAATGGGGGTGAAAGACACCTCTCCATTTCTAACACTGAGGCTTGATGCCAGCTGTGTTTTTGGATGCTACACAGTGGACATCAACCCCAAAAACCTTTACCCAATTTCCCACTGTATGAGGGATTCAGGGAGAGATGAGGTGAAGTGCCTGAATTGGAGAATCTCCAGTTGCTCCACTTCTAGGGTAGGAGCGGGCTGTATTTTTAGGCTGTGAAGAGCCCAATAATCATGGTGTATAGATGTTCTTAGTCGATTCGGATTTTCAAAGCTCTTTTGCGTGATTACTCTCGCTGTTCCCGCTTCCAAACACCTCTGGGGGGTTTCTGTGCAACAATGTGTCCGCCATGCCATAAATCTATAGGGGCCTCTATCAATCTCAGAGTAGCTGTTGTTTGTGGATCAGAAGCCAAGAGCAGGAGAACAAGAAACATGTCTTTACTCCACATTTTCTAGGACAATCCACCCTCCACATTGATGGTTTTATTATTTAAAATTGCATTTTTTCAACTTGTAACACTAAAACTCTTGATGTGTATGTTTCTACAGACCGTCAGCAAGGACCACTGAGTCCAGACTTGCCGTGGATGCTACTGCGGAGAATGTTACGTAAGTAGTTTGCTGGCATGCAATAATGGAAATAAAAGATTAATATTTTTATATGAAGTTAAACTTAACTTAAAGGGGTTATCCGGCTTATTTTGTTTTGTTTGCTTTTTTCACTATTGGCATACATAGGGGCAGGTAATAGATACCAAGCAACTACTTACCGGCCCTGCTGTCAGCCCCTCTACCCCGCCTCAGAGCAGTCATGTGACCGCTCCTGCCGGGATTTTGCTACTTCCTGTGATGTCAACTGAGCAAGGAGTTTGTTGATGGGTATCTGTTAGGGCCAGATGGATGGGCAGACCCGGGAGGTGGATCCACTGGACCGAACTCCCCGAAGAGGGAACGGAGTCCGGTAGCCGGAGCACTTTAGGTAGCAGAACAGTCCGTGCACTTAGAACACAATGGAGAAGTCCCTGGGACCACGGGGTCACTGATGGTGGTCCGGGTGACGGAGCTCAGGTTCGGAAGCCGGGATGATGTTAGGCGGGGTCCGGAACCGTTGGAGCAAGATGACGGGTCACCGCAGGGAACCGGGATGGTATGGACTGTCAGGATGGCAGATAGGCAGCGTTCGGGGTTCGAGATACAGCAGGACCGGATGGCAATGCAGGCTCGGCTCTAAAAGAGAGAGAGGTAAGTATCTCACAGGAACACAAGGAGACCTGACTCCTAGCTTGGGAAACACGAAGAACAGGCCCCGCCCCCTTGGACATTAATCCCCTTTATACCCTGTACCTGTGTGCATCATTTCCTGTCAGTGGACACTGGCCCTTCAAGAAAGGGTCAGTGACCGCGCGCGCGCCCTAATGCGCATGCGCGCGGCCCGGGTGCCAGAAGCCAGGGCAGGAAGCTGAGAGGAGGAAGCAGCAGCGCCGGCCAGGGGCTGGGAAGCCGACGGGCGCCGGGAGCGGGGACCAGGGAGCCTGGGGAGCGCGGCCAAAGGAGGCTGGAGAGCGGGGAGCGTGGCAGGTGAGCCGGGGAGCGGAGCGGAGGACCCGGGGAGCGTGACAGTACCCCCCCCCCACGCCCCCCTCCCCGCAACCGGGACAGGAAGGCACGGATCAGCGGAGTGCCCACATTCTCCCTGGGCTCCCAGGATCTATCCTCAGGACCATACCCTGCCCAGTCCACCAGGAAGAACTGTCGGCCTCGAACGGTCTTCATGGCCACGATATCCCTTACCGCATAGATGTCGTCCTCAGCAATAGGAGGAGGGGCCGGACTGGCAGCAGCGGAGAAGGGACCAAGGACAACCGGCTTGAGCAGAGAGACGTGGAAGGAGTTGGGTATCCTCATCGTGGCCGGAAGCTGCAGTTTGTAGGAGACCTCATTGATCTTGCCGATGACTTTAAACGGTCCGATGTAGCGAGGTCCCAGCTTGTAGGATGGTAACTTCAATCGGACGTACTTGGAAGCAAGCCAGACGAGATCTCCCGGAGAGAAACATGGAGGATCCAGACGTCTCTTGTCCGCGTGTCTCTTCATCCGCAGGGATGCACGTGCAAGGGACGCCTTAACTGAGTCCCAAATGGTTGTAAAGTCACGGAGTACTGCATCAGCAGCAGGGATGTCCGAGGAAGAGGATACAGGCAATGGGACAGACGGCTGAAGTCCGTAGACGACATGGAAGGGAGAACAGGAGGAGGACTCACTGACGTGGTGATTATGGGAGAATTCCGCCCAAGGAAGAAGTGTGGACCAATCATCATGATGGGCGTTGACGTAGTGACGTAAGAAAGTGGTCAATATCTGATTGACCCGTTCCACTTGGCCGTTCGACTGAGGATGGTAGGCAGAGGAAAAGTCCAGCGTTACTCCCAGATGTTTACAGAGAGCCCTCCAGAAGCGGGAGGTGAACTGAGTTCCTCTGTCGGACACAATGTGTGATGGAAAGCCGTGCAAGCGGAAGATGTGATGTATATAGGCGTCCGCGAGTTCCTGGGCAGAGGGCAGTCCAGCCATAGGGACGAAATGGGCCATTTTAGAGAACCGATCCACCACGACCCATATGACTGTGTGTCCGGAGGACAATGGCAAGTCCGTAATAAAGTCCATCGCAATGTGTTGCCAGGGAACTGAGGGTATGGGCAGAGGCAGAAGACGGCCATATGGCAGGTGTTTGGGCGTCTTGTTCCTGGCACAAGAAGAGCAAGCAGAGACAAAAGAGGCGACGTCCGTGCGAAGGGATGGCCACCAGTAATGACGTACAATCGCACCCCATGTCCTCTTCTGACCAGCATGACTGGCTGTTTTCGAGGCATGGCCCCAGTGTAGCACTTTATGCCTGTCTGTCTCAGAGACATAGGTCTTCCCGGGCGGTATCTGGGCCAGGGTGACAGGAGCCACCGGAATAATCTTACTTGGACAGACGATGGGTTGGGATGTCTCCTCTTCCTGCTCCATGGGCATGAAAGTCCTAGACAAGGCATCAGCACGTACATTCTTGTCCGCGGGTCGGAAATGGAGCTGGAAATCGAACCGGGCAAAGAACAAGGACCACCTGGCTTGCCGGGGGTTCAGTCGCTGAGCAGACCGCAGGTATTCCAGGTTTTTGTGGTCCGTGTAAATAATGACGGGGTACACTGCACCTTCCAGGAGATAGCGCCATTCCTCCAGAGCCAGTTTGACTGCCAATAGCTCTCGGTCACCGATGGTGTAATTGCGTTCAGGGGCGGAGAAGCTCTTGGAGAAGAAACCGCAAGTCACCATCTTCCCGGAGGAGGACTTCTGCATGAGCACTGCTCCGGCTCCTGAGGAGGAGGCATCCACCTCCAAGGTGAACTGGCGGTTTAACTCTGGACGGTGGAGTACAGGAGAGGAGGCAAAGGCTCGCTTTAGAGAGCCAAACGCGGCGTCGGCCGCAGGTGACCAGTCCTTTGGATTAGCCCCCTTCTTGGTCAAGGCGGAGAGAGGAGCAGTCAGAGCAGAGAAGTGAGGAATGAACTGGCGGTAATAATTGGCGAATCCCAGAAAACGTTGGATTGCCTTCAGTCCAGAAGGAGGAGGCCAGTTGAGAATGGCAGAGACCTTCTTTGGGTCCATCTGCAGTCCGGTCTCGGTGATGAGGTAACCCAGGAAGGGGAGAGAAGACTGTTCGAAGACACACTTCTCGTACTTGGCGTACAGACGATTCTCTCTCAGTCTTTGTAGAACCTGTTGCACGTTCTTACGGTGGGTCTGGAGGTCCGGAGAGAAGACAAGGATGTCATCCAGATATACCACCACACAGACGTAGAGAAGGTCCCGGAACACGTCGTTCACTAATTCTTGGAAGACGGCTGGTGCGTTACACAGGCCGAAGGGCATCACGCAGTATTCATAGTGCCCATCACGAGTGTTGAACGCGGTCTTCCATTCGTCCCCTGAGCGAATACGGACCAGGTTGTAGGCACCCCGAAGATCCAACTTGGTGAAGACACGAGCTCCTCTGAGCCGATCAAACAATTCGGGGATGAGCGGCAGGGGGTACTTGTTTTTTACGGTAATTTGGTTCAATCCCCGGTAGTCTATGCATGGTCGTAGGTCGCCCTCTTTCTTCTTTACAAAGAAAAAGCCAGCTCCAGCAGGAGAGGAGGATCTCCGAATGAATCCCCTAGCCAGGCTCTCTGTGATGTACGTAGACATGGCCCTTGTTTCGGCTGGAGACAATGGATATATCCTTCCTCGAGGTGGTGTAGTTCCCGGGAGCAGGTCAATGGCACAATCGTAAGGGCGATGTGGCGGAAGTACCTCTGACTCCTTCTTATCAAAGACGTCTACGAAGGACCAATAGGCTGAGGGTAGTCCCGGTAGGGTCTCTGGAACCGGAGGTCGCCGGATGGGTTTTATGGTCTTCAGACAGGTATCATGGCAAGAAGACCCCCATCGAGTGATATCGCCAGTGCCCCAGCTGACTGAAGGTTCGTGTGTCCGCAACCAAGGAAGACCCAGCAGGATTTGATGTGACATGTGTGGGAGGACGTAGAGAGCGATGTTCTCGGTGTGCAGAGCGCCGATACGCAGTTCAAGCGGCTTGGTGATCCAGGAGATGGTGTCAGAGAGGGGTCTCCCATCCACAGAGGCAATCACAAGAGGTTTGGCGAGTGGAGTAACAGGCACCTGGTATTTGTCCACCGTGGCCTGCTGGATAAAATTGCCTGCTGCCCCAGAATCGAGGTACGCCTCAGCCGTAAACCGCGTCTCTCCCGTTGTCACTTGCACAGTCCATGTAACCGGGTCTGAGAGAGTCCCAGCACCTAGGGTGGCCTCTCCTACCAACCCTAGGCTTTGGAGTTTCCCGGCCTCTCTGGACAGGCGCGTAGCAGGTGTGTGCCCTCTCCGCAGTAGAAGCAGAGACCCTTGGCGAGTCGCTCTGCTCGACGTTGTTCAGACTGTCGCACACGGTCGATCTGCATGGGCTCATGGACGGAGGCACCAGAGGTCGTTGACTGGAGTACGGCGGGCTTCTGTGGAGGAGAGGCATGCCGTACCGGACGTCTCTCACGGGACACCTCTTTGGACCGCTCCTGAAAGCGAATGTCCACTCGAGTCGCTAGGGTAATCAGGGCGTCCAGGGTGGACGGTACGTCACGTCCAGCCAGCTCATCTTTGATTCGACCCGCGAGTCCTTCCCAGAAGGCGGCTGTTAGGGCCTCGTTATTCCACCCAAGTTCTGAAGCCAAGGTGCGGAAACGGATGGCGTATTGATCCACCGTCAGAGTTCCTTGACGTAACCGGAGAAGAGATGAAGCAGACGCGGAGGCGCGTCCCGGCTCGTCAAAGGTGCTGCGAAAGGCCTGCAGGAACTCTTGGAGATTCTTGGTCATAGGGTCCTCCTTCTCCCACAAGGGGTTCATCCACGCCAGTGCCTCGCCCTCTAGGTGAGACATTATGAAGGCGACCTTGGCTTGGTCGGAGGCAAACAAATGCGGCAGCTGCGTGAAATGAAGGGAGCATTGGTTTATAAACCCCCTGCAGGTCTTGGGATCTCCGGCGTAACGGGGTGGTGAAGCCAAACGAAGTCTGGAAGCATCCGAAGAGGCTGCCACGGGAGCGGGAGCCGTGGATTGACTAGTGGAGACCCGGGGCGCAGAAGATGTGACCGAGGCTTGTAGCGTGTTCAGGCGGGCGTCCACGGAAGTCATAAAGTTCAGCATGCGGGTCTGGACTTCACGCTGGCGTTGGAGTTCCTCTTGCAAGGCCGCTAGCGCTTCGGCGGGATCCATGGCCTGTTCTTACTGTTAGGGCCAGATGGATAGGCAGACCCGGGAGGTGGATCCACTGGACCGAACTCCCCGAAGAGGGAACGGAGTCCGGTAGCCGGAGCACTTTAGGTAGCAGAACAGTCCGTGCACTTAGAACACAATGGAGAAGTCCCTGGGACCACGGGGTCACTGATGGTGGTCCGGGTGACGGAGCTCAGGTTCGGAAGCCGGGATGATGTTAGGCGGGGTCCGGAACCGTTGGAGCAAGATGACGGGTCACCGCAGGGAACCGGGATGGTATGGACTGTCAGGATGGTAGATAGGCAGCGTTCGGGGTTCGAGATACAGCAGGACCGGATGGCAATGCAGGCTCGGCTCTAAAAGAGAGAGAGGTAAGTATCTCACAGGAACACAAGGAGACCTGACTCCTAGCTTGGGAAACACGAAGAACAGGCCCCGCCCCCTTGGACATTAATCCCCTTTATACCCTGTACCTGTGTGCATCATTTCCTGTCAGTGGACACTGGCCCTTTAAGAAAGGGTCAGTGACCGCGCGCGCGCCCTAATGCGCATGCGCGCGGCCCGGGTGCCAGAAGCCAGGGCAGGAAGCTGAGAGGAGGAAGCAGCAGCGCCGGCCAGGGGCTGGGAAGCCGACGGGCGCCGGGAGCGGGGACCAGGGAGCCTGGGGAGCGCGGCCAAAGGAGGCTGGAGAGCGGGGAGCGTGGCAGGTGAGCCGGGGAGCGGAGCGGAGGACCCGGGGAGCGTGACAGTATCACTGCAAATGTCATTTTGACTCCCTGCTGCCACACAGTACCCTGCACCCTCTTCGTATTCCGTACTCTCTCTTCCCCGTCCCCTGTGTGCAGCTGTCTGCTCTGTGGGTTGTGGCTAGAAGGACCTGTCTGGGAAGTGAGCGTGACCATTTTGGTTAGTAGGGATTACTGGCTTGGTTGGTAGGCGTGGCAAAGTTTCCCGCCATCCACTATAATCATGCAAGGGGGAGGTACCCCCCCCTTACTTTCCCCCTACATCTGGACGTCTTACCCCCAGACTCCCTGATTCTGTTATAAACAACTCCATGACCACATGAAGTATCTTCGTGATATCAGTTATGTTGGTGGAGGCCATGGACATGATGTCAGGAAAGGTCCTTTAGCCAACTGGAATTTAGCCTCTACAGTGCGCTGTAATATCTCCCCGCGCTGTGATTTGGTGATGCAAGCTTATGAATAAGAACAAGCTGACAGCAGCGTCACCTGCGGGCGCCGCTGATCTCCTGTGCACTATATTTCTCCACTGCGCTATGTGATGAGCTGCTGTCGGCTTATGAATAGGAAAAAGCCTGCAGCAGCATCATTTGTGAGCGCCACTGATCTCCTGTGCACTGTATTCTCCCCCTGCTCTATATGATGAGCTGCTGCGGGCTTATCAAGAGCAACAAGCTGACAGCAGCATCACCTGGGGGCGCCGCTGATCTCCTGTGCTCTGTATTCTCCCCCTGCTCTATATGATGAGCTGCTGCGGGCTTATCAAGAGCAACAAGCTGACAGCAACGTCACCTGGGGGCGCCGCTGATCTCCTGTGCTCTGTATTCTCCCCCTGCTCTATGTGATGAGCTGCTGTGGGCTTATCAAGAGCAACAAGCTTACAGCAGCATCACCTGGGGGCGCCGCTGATCTCCTGTGCTCTGTATTCTCCCCCTGCTCTATATGATGAGCTGCTGCAGGCTGATCAAGAGCAACAAGCTGACAGCAGCATCACCTGGGGGCGCCGCTGATCTCCTGTGCTCTGTATTCTCCCCCTGCTCTATATGATCTATATTAATGTTTTTTTATGTGTAAAATTTGTGCAAAGCCAGAAAAATCATAGATAAATGCTAGATAGTCAGATATATGGACTGATATAGATACTAGAAACAGTAGACCGAGATAGATGACTTAGATATATAGCTATATAATATAGATAGATGGATGATATATAGATAGAGAAAGCTAGATAGCTTGTACAACTACAACAGCGGAAGTAATTACTAATTTTAGTGAAAAAATTGATGTAGTTGTCCCCCTCCCCCTAATTGGATCCAAGATCCACCCGCACCTGTTTCCCTGTTAAGTCGCTCGGCCAAAGTGCGGCAGCGTGATTTAAATGGCCACGGCGGGGACCGTGCGCTTCCTCGCCGCCATCTGCAGCCACGTGAAGTGATCACGGGGTACCGATGGTTGCTATGGTAGCGTCAGGTCATGTGATGATCCTGACACTTCCATATCATAGTTTGTCTAAGGCCGGCTTCTCACTTGCGATTTTCTCGCAGTAGTGCAATGCGAAAAATTCTCGCATTGCACTCGGACACATGTTAAACAATGAGGCAGCTCCTATCTGCTATTTTTTTTTCAGTCCAAATTGGACTGAGAAAAAAAATCGCAGCAGGCTGCTATTTGTAGAGTTTCACGCACGAGTCTCTCCATTGCAACTCTATGGGAGCGTGAAAAAAAAAAGCATGTCACATGGACCGGCACTCACACCATCCTACTGACATTCGTTTTTCTAAATACATTAATCGCATGTTTCTCAAAACACTGGAAATGAGTGAGGTCTAACAATGTCGGTCAATCATAGAGATTGACCGACATTGTGAGACCTCACTCATTTCCAGTGTTTTGAGAAACATGCGATTATTGTCAGTCGGTCTCTCCCTCTCGGTCTCTATTCTCTCTCTTGTCGGTCTGTCTCTCTCTCTGTCCATGTCGGTCTATCCCTCTCCCCCCTCTCTCATATTCACTGATCCCCAGTCACCGGCGCGGCGCTGCACCGCGTTCATACTGCTCCGGCGGCTTCTCTTTTGAAAAAGCCGGCCGCTCATTATTCAATCTCGTATTCCCTGCTTTCCCCACCCACCGGCGCCTATGATTGGTTGCAGTCAGACACGCTCCCACGATGAGTGACAGCTGTCTCACTGCAACCAATCACAGCTGCCAGTGGGTGGGTCTATATAATGCAGTAAAAAAAAAAATAAAAAAAAAAAATGGCGTGCGGTTCCCCCCAATTTTAATACCAGCCAGGGTAAAGCCACACAGCTGCAGGCTGGTATTCTCAGGATGGGGAGCCCCACGTTATGGGGAGCCCCCCACCCTAACAATATCAGCCAGCAGCCGCCCGGAATAGCCGCATCCATTAGATGCGACTGTCCCGGGACTGTACCCGGCCATCCCGAATTACCTTGTGCGGTGGCAATCGAGGTAATAAGGAGTTAATGGCAGCAGCCCATAGCTGCCACTAAGTCCTTGATTAATCATGGCAGGCGTCTCCCCGAGATACCTTCCATGATTAACCTGTAAGATTAAGAAAATTAAGACATACACCCAAAAATCCTTTATTTGAAATAAAAAACCCTCTTTTACCACTTTATTCAAGACCCCAAATACCCTTCCATGTCCGACGTAATCCACAGAGGTCCCTCGACGCTGTCAGCTCTGCTACATCGGAAGCTGACAGAGAGCGGTCACAGACCACGACCGCTCTCTGTGAGCTACCCGCAGCGACTGAAGTGAGTCGCGCTATCAGCGATAACGTCACTCAGGTTACCCGCAGCCACAGATCTCAGCGGGAGGACTTCTGCTGTGGCCACGGGAAACCTCAGTGACGGGGCGGCTCACTGTGGTCACTCAGGGGATTTGCGGTCACCGGTGAGACCTTCACCGGTGACCGAAAATCAGGCCATGTCACACAGACAGAGCCGTGGGATGACAATGAAGTCAGGTGACGTTCATCCGACTTCATTCTGATCGTGCAGCTCTGTCTGTGTCTGCTGTCATCGGCTATTCAGCTCTGCTACATTGCTCTGTCTGTGGCTGCTGTCAGCGGCCAAGAAGCAGAGCTGAATGGCAGATGACAGCTGCTGAGTGAAAAAATAAAAGGATCATACATGGATCACACACGCATTACACACGCTCTGCTAGCCTGGAAACAAAAAAAAGCATTGCACTTGCATTGCACACTGACCTAACGTGCACTAAAATCGGCCGAGTTTTTTTCATGAAAGTCGGACCGATTTTACACGCATAAGTGTGTTTCCAGCCTAAGAACCGCGTAAGCTGTGGCTATTAAGGGAACAGTGACCTTTTATGATCAGAGCTGTACAGCTCTCATCAGAAAAAATGCAGCAGCAATCAGACTGCTGATCCCTATACTAGAGGGACTAGTAACAAAAAAAAAGTTTTAAAAAATAAAAATCTAATCTATTAAGTTATTTTTTTACAGGTTTTTTTCTTCTTTAAAGCGGGCTTTACATGCAATGACATCGCTAACGAGATGTCGTTGGGGGTCACGGAATTCGTGACGCATATCCGACTTCGTTAGCGACGTCGTTGCGCGTGAAACGATCAAAATTACTTACCTGATCGTTGACACTTCGTTCCTTTCCCGAATATCGTTGCTGTTGCAGGACGCAGGTTGTTCTTCGTTCCTGCGGCAGCACACGTCGCTATGTGTGACACCGCAGGAACGAGGAACATCACCGTACCTGCAGCCGCCCGCAATGAGGAAGGAAGGAGGTGGGCGGGATGTTCAGCCCGCTCATCTCCGCCCCTCTGCTTCTATTGGGCGGCCGCTTAGTGACGCCGAACGAACCACCCCCTTAGAAAGGAGGTGGTTCGCCGGCCACAGTGACATCGCTAGGCAGGTAAGTATGTGTGACGGGTCCTAACGATGTTGTGCGCCACGGGCAGCAATTTTCCCGTGACGCACAACCGATGGGGGCGGGTGCTTTCACCAGCGACATCGCTAGTGATGTCGTTGTGTCTAAAGCCCGCTTAAGTTTAAATAATAGTTTTGAATGACACCATTCATTTTACTCTATAGTTTATTGGAAAGTGGTGAAAAAAATCCACATGTGGAGAAATTGTGAAATTCCACAATGGTGTGGTTTTTGGTTTTTTTTATTCACCATGTTCACTATATGGCAAAACTTACATGTCTGTATAATGCCTCAGGTACGAGTTCATAGATACCAAACATGTATACTTCTTTTATGTAAGGGGTGAAAAATTCAGAAGTTTTGGGTAGATGCGCTGTATTTATTGCTTGTTATTGCATTTTAAGGCAATGTTACGGCAACCAAAAAAAACACGTAATTTTGTCGTTTGGAATTTCTTTTCTTGCTACGCCGTGTACCAATCAAATAAATTGATTTTATATGTTGATAGATCAGGCATTTCTGAAAGCGGCGATACTAAATATGTGTGTCATTTTTTAACTGTTTTATTTTCAATGAGGGCGGTGATTTGAACTTTAGTTTTTGGGGGGGGGGGTTTTTCATTTTTTTTTTATTGATTTTTGATAGTCTGATCCACCCGCTCCTTTTAGCTGCTTATATCTGCTTATCAGATCAGCAGACAAGTGCAGGGATTACCGCGGGCTCCCACATAGGGCTGACACGGCCAAGGACGAACCAGTGCATCCTTGGTCTCGAAGGGACTGCCTGAAATCTGGAAGCCATGGACGTCTCCAAACGCTGGGTGTACTCCTTGGTGATGCTTTGCTTCCCTTTCCTCAATTGAACATTGCCGGTTATCTTTCTGCCTTAACCTCTTAATGACAGAGCCAATTTTGCAATTTTCAAACTGAATTTTTACGCTTTTAAACCGGAGATTTACATCACACAAAATAGTTAATAAATAACATTTCCCACCTGTCTACTTTACATCAGCCCCATTTTTGAAATTTTTTTTTTTTGTTAGGAAGCTAGAAGGGTTAAACAAACGTTTATCAGCAATTTCTCATTTTTACAACAAAATTTACAAAACTATTTTACTATCACATACATTTCACATTTGAAGTGACAATGAAGAGGCCTAGGTGACAGAAAATACCCAACGGTGTTTAATGTCACATTAAGGCTATGTACGCACGTTGCGTAATTTCATGCATTTACACTGTGTTTAGCACTGCAGCGTAAATGCATGTGTCCTGCGTCCCCAGCACAATCTATGAAGATTGTGCAAAATCCATCCGCACGTTGTGTTTGAGAGCGCAGCGATTTGCATGCTGAAATTTTGATCTTAATCGCTGCGCTCAAAAAAGCAACTGTCACTTATTTGGTGCGCTTTGGATGCTGCTCTTACTCTGTCTATGGCCTCTTTCACACGTACGTGCCTCCGGTACGTGTTTGGCAGTTTTTTCACGTACCGGAGACACGTACACACGTAGACCTAGGTATTCCTATGGTTCTGGACACACGTAAGTATTTGCGCACGGAACGTGTGTCCGTTTCGTACTTACGTGTTTCTCACGCTGACATGTCCGTTTTCTCTCCGGCATCACGGGTGTCACACAGAATGCAAACGTGTCACACGTAATGCAAATGGACCACACGGATGTGTTCTGTGTGACACGCACCGGAGAAAAGACATGTGTGTGAGAAAAAAACAAAACTTTACTCACCTTCTCCAGCCCTGCAGTCTCTGCCGCTGCTGTCACTTGCTGCCGACCGCCGCTCATTATGCTAATTGAATATTCACTTCACTGCGGCCAGAAGCTGCAGAAGCGGGGAGTCGGCAGGACCGGAGACCGAAGATCAGCACCACGGACAGCGATGCCAGGGACAGGTGAGCAGAAAGTTCCGGTTCTTCGTGTGTTATCACGTATAACACACGGAGAACACACGTAGTGCCATAAACACGGCTCACGGAGGGCAAAACGCACCTCTGACACGTCCGTGAAAAACGTGCGTGGTTTTTCACGAACGTGTATAAGAGGCCTATGGGAGAGGCAGCATCCACAGCGCATGAAATCGGCATCTATTCTGCAGACACACTGCATCCATTATGCAGTGTTTCTGCAGCGATTTGAAGTGCACATGGGCTGCCAGATCACTGCAGAATTTTCAGCATGGACACTACGCAACGTGCGCACATAGCCTAAAGGCCGCTTTACACGCTGCGACATTGCTAGCATCGGCCCGCCCCCGTCGGTGGCACGATATGTGGTGATCGCTGCTGTAGCGAACATTATCGCTACGGTAGCGTCACACGCACATACATGTGCAGCGACGTCGCTGTGACTGGCGAACCGCCTCCTTTCTAAGGGGGCGGTTCGTTCAGCGTCACAGCAGCGTCACTGAACTGCCGTCCAATAGAAAAAGAGGGGAGGAGACGAGCGGCTGGAACATGCTGCCAACCTCCTTCCTTCCTCCTTTTCCGGTGGACGCAGGTAAGGAGATGTTTGTCATTCCAGCGGCGTCACACATAGCGATGTGTGCTGCCGCAGGAACGACAAACATCGTACCTGCAGCAGCAACGATAAATTGGGAAGAGGGGGCGATGTCACCGATGAGCGATTTTGAACGTTTTTGCGACGATTCAAAATCACTCATAGGTGTCACACACAACGACATCGCTAAAGCGGCCGGATGTGCGTCACAAATTCCGTGACCCCCAACGAGATCGCTTTAGCGATCTCGTAGCGTGTAAAGCCACCTTTAGAACGTTTAAACCTTCTAACATGTCACAAAAGGGGATGTCAGGAATGAAGCTGATGCAAAGTAGATATCTAGTCAATACTAACTAATTTTTTTTTTTTCCATGTTATTCTTCAGGAGCCATACGAACGTCAACACTCCTAATTCTATAAGACGCAGCCAAAGACTAAGCATGAAAGAAAAATTATATTATAATTATGACCAAATCTACCTTTATGAATCTGAGAGGCTTCGAGGAGGTATATTGTATATGTTTGTATGTACCTATTATAATTTGTTATATGTGTAATATGCGTTCTAACTCTAGATGGTCTTGTACTTTTGGCCATCATTTTGAGTTTGAAGGGGAATTTGTAATCCCACTTTAGTATATGTCTGTATGAGTGATAAGTTACCAGACATTTTACCTTGATCAAATGTATAGGGGCAGGGCTGCTTTTAAAGAATATATTAAATTGTACCTTTTAGTATTGTTTTCTCTTAAAGGGAACCTGTCAGGTGCAATATGCACCCAGAACGACGAGCAGTTCTGGGTGTGTATTTTTAATCCCTGCCTAATTTTCCCTGTATCTAGTAGCATACATAAAGAGATCTTTATAAAACATTTCTAAAGATCTTTTATGATATGCTAATGAGCGCAGGGACAAGTCGCAAGGGTATTCGTTCCTGCGCTCATTACGCCCTCTTAGCACGCCCTTGTTGGCGTACATACAAGCTAACATGCTATTCAGTGCCCATGGCCCAACGTCATCATTGACAGTGATACTTGTATCATTGTCCATTGCACCGCCTCAGACACCGGGCTTTAGGCCTGAAACACACATCCGTGAAACACGTGCGTGTTTGGTCCGTTTCCGTGTATACTGGAGACACGGCCAAACGTGCACCAATGTTACTATATCTCTGCGGTTACAATTGCGTTTTTGGTTATGTCCGTGAGTCCGTCTCCGTGATGCGTTTTTTGGTCCGTGTCTCACGCCAGCATGTCCGTTTTATTCACGCAACACGCAGCACGGACCCAATGAAAGTCAATGGGTCTGTGCGCACGTCCGAGTGACACGGACGCATCTCTGTTTGTTCCCTGTATGTTTTGTGCTTTTTTCATGTGATGTCAGTCTTTTTTCTTTTTATGTTTCGTTCTCTCCCTCAGTCCGTCGGTCGGTCTCTATGTCTGTCTGTCCCTCTAGCTGTCTGGCGGTTAGTTCCCCCCTCTCTCATACTTACCATTCCCCGATCTCCGGCGCGGCGCTGCACGGCTGTTATAAAAACTCCGGCGGCTTTTCCTCTTTTGAAAAAGCCGGCCGCCCATTAATCAATCTCGTATTCCCTGCTTTACCCGCCCACCGGCGGCTGTGATTGGTTGCAGTGAGACACGCCCACCACGCTGAGTGACAGCTGTCTCACTGCACCCAATCACAGCAGCTGGTGGGCGTGTCTATACTGTGCAGTAAAATAAATAAATAAATAATTAAAAAAAATGGCGTGCGGTCCCCCCCATTTTAATACCAGCCAGATAAAGCCATACGGCTGAAGGCTGGTATTCTCAGGATGGGGAGCTCCACGTTATGGGGGGCCCCTCACCCTAACAATATCAGTCAGCAGCCGCCCAGAATTGCCGCATACATTATATGCGACAGTTCTGGGACTGTACCCGGCTCTTCCCGATTTACCCTGGTGCGTTGGCAAATCGGGGTAATAAGGAGTTATTGGCAGCCCATAGCTGCCAATAAGTCCTAGATTAATCATGTCAGGCGTCTATGAGACACCTTCCATGATTAATCTGTAAGTTACAGTAAAAAAACACACACACCTGAAAAAATCCTGAAAAAGCAGGGAATACGAGATTGATTAATGGGCGGCCGGCTTTTTCAAATTAGAAAAAGCCGCCGGAACAGTGTGAACGCCGTGCAGCGCCGGTGATCGGGGAACGGTGAGTATGAGATAGGGGGGGACACTTCAGTCACTCGGGGGATTAGTGGTCACCGGTGAATCCTTCACAGGTGACCGCTAATCAGTACACGGCACAAAGACAGAGCCGCGGCATGAGAATGAAGTCGGGTGAAGTTCACCCGAGTTCATTCTCATCCCGCTACTCTGTCTTCCGACATGTAGTAACGACATTTTGCATCACACACGTACATTTCACACGGACAACACACACACACATGTCAGTTATTTCACTCACGCACACACGGACATTCCACACGCACATACGGCTAGCATACGGGATACACACGCAGGCCACACATACCATAAAAACGGACCTAAAAAACGGAAAACGGACCCGAAAAACGGCCCGTTTTACACGGACATGGTTTTCACGGATGTGTGGCGGAGGCCTTAGGGTCAGTGTGCATGGATCAGAAGTCACAGCACTTCCGATCATGTGCACTAGACCTCTCTGAAGCCAAGACAAAAACACCCGGCTTTATAGAGCGCATGACCAGAAGTGCGGGGCATTCTGATCCATGCGCACTAACCCCAAGCCAGCGTTCTGAGGCGGTGCAACGGACAGAGGTACGGACGTCACTGCCCATGATGGCCATGGGCATGGAATAGCATGTTTGCATGCCCCTATGGGTGTGATAACATGCTAGGAGCGCGGAATTCGTGCAGGAATGGACGCCCTTGCGACTAGTCCCTGCGCTCATTAGCATATCATGAAGGATCTTTAAAAATACAAAAAGAGATTTTAAGAAAAAGTATGTTATTAGATAAAGGGACTTTTAGGCAAGGATTAGCAACTATGCACCCAGAACTGCTTACCTGACAGACTCCCTTTAACCCCTTCACGACTGCGTGACATGATAGTATGTCCTATGTCAACGTGACTTAATAACCAAGGGATGTACCGTTACGTCCTAACCATTGTGAGGGCACAGGGAGCTGTGCTCCCACGAACGTGGCCAGTGGCTCGGCTTACCTGACAGCCGACCCAATGCCCCCACAGCCAGAGATGGTGCCTGTGCCGTCCCTGGCTGTTGAACTCCCTAATTGCTGCAATCAGTACCAATCGCAACACATAGAGGTTTAGTAGAGGTATTGCTCTTCCCGCTAATCGGGACCCCCATGATGCAATCACTAGAGCCTGATCATTGTCATGGTGACAAGGTCGTCATCATGACTTCCAGGTTACCTGACTACTGGGAGCCTACAGAGAGCCTGTGTGACCATGCCTGCAGCATGATCACACACTCTCAGTGCAGTGCTGACAGCTGAGATGTCCTGGCAGTGATCAAGAACTGCAGAACATTGCAGCTGTGATCAGAGCACTGTGAGGTGCTGCCCTGTAAAGGGACTAAGTGGAAAAGGTAAAGTGAGAATATTAAAAAAAAAATCAGAAAATAAAGAGCTAAAAAAAATCCAATATATATGTAAAAAAAAATAAACAAATAAAAGTACACATATTTAGTATTGCCACATTCGTAAAAACCCGAGCTATAAAACGGTCACGCTAGTTAACCCCTTAAGTGTACACGGTAAAATAAAAAGTACCAAAATATGTCTTTTCAACATACAGCTGACAAAAAAGTGGAATAAAAACGCAATCAAAAAGTCAGCTGTATATATAAATGGTACCTCTGAAAACGTCATTTTGTCTAGCAAAAAACAAGCCACCATACAGCTCAGTCAGCTAAAAAATAAAAAAGTTATAGCTCTCGAATGCAACAATATAATTTTTTTTTTCCTATAATATTGTTTTTATGATGTAAAAGCGCAAAACAAAAAGAAGCTGTATAAATATGGTATCTCTGTAATCGAACCGATCTGTAGTATAAAACTATCTGATCAATTTTACAGCATGGTGAATGGCGTAAAAAGAAAACTATTCCTTACTTGCTGTTTCTTTTTGAGTCTGCCTCACAGATTGTGGAATAGAAAGCAATCAAATATTTTCTTTGTCGCTCCTTATTGGGAGACCCAGACAATTGGGTGTATAGGCTATGCCTCCGGAGGCCGCACAAAGTATTACACTAAAAGTGTAAAGCCCCTCCCCTTCTGCCTATACACCTCCCGTGCTTCCACGGGCTCCTCAGTTTTTTGCTTTGTGCGAAGGAGGCAGACATGCACGCATAGCTCCACAGCTTAGTCAGCAGCAGCTGCTGACTATGTCGGATGGAAGAAAAGAGGGCCCATAACAGGGCCCCCAGCATGCTCCCTTCTCACCCCACTCTTGTCGGCGGTGTTTGTTAAGGTTGAGGTATCCATTGCGGGTACGGAGGCTGGAGTCCACATGCTGTTTTCCTTCCCCATCCCCCTTAGGGCTCTGGGCGAAGTGGGATCCTTTCGGTCTCCAGGCACAGGAGACCGTGCTCCATCCACAGCTCCTGAGGACCCTGCTGGATAGGAGCCGAGTATCGTTCAGGGACATGGCCCTGCTACTTTGAGGTACTCTGTGTCCCCGTGGGGACCGCGCACAGCAACACTCCAGCATTGCTGGGTGTGCTAGTGCACCGGGGACCGCAGCGCTGACTGCGTTTTGTGCCATTACACACTGCAGCGCCGCTGAGTGGGTTAGTGTATGGGGACTGCCGCGCTGACCGCCGCCGCCATTGTTTTCACTGCGGAGAGGCTGGGACTGTTAGTGCGCCGGGGACTTCCGCGCTGACCGCGCTTATACGGCGGCCGCGCTTATAACTCGAGTCCCCGGCTTTTGCGGCCTTGTCTCTTTTCTTCCCGCCCCCAGCCCTGCCAGTCAGGTGCAGGGCGGGACGCTGTACAGGACGGCAGCACTGAGGGCTGGAGCATGCTTTGCATACTCCACCCCCCTCACTGTGCACAGTGGGGCACCAGTTCCCGCACTTTCTGGGTCACGCCCACGGCTCCCTCCTCTCCTCAGGACGCCGGCAGCCATTTCTGTCAGCTCCCCTAACGCTGCAGAGGGGAGACAAGCTCTGGGGGACCCAGGCAGGGATGCTGGTGGCCACACAACCGCTTTAAGCGGGAGGTAATCAGCTCCTGAGCTGGCCCCACTTGTGCAGAAGTGTAATTATAGATTATATGTTTATAGGCTATACTTTACACTGTATGGTGCACGGTGGATTTCTGGCTATATACCCTATTGTGTTGCTCAGGGGAGACAACAGCATGGCACCCACAAGATGCAGGGGTGCCAAAACACAGGCTTAATATGCTGCCTGCGCCGCATGTATGACCTCGCTACCGGCAGGTTCCACTGACCCTCATTATGTGCACTGCTCGGCCCCTGTGGCACTTGCTCAGCCAGAGCCTCTGCTAAGGGGGGCCCAGGGGGAATCACCAGCTAACACTGTCCAGGTGACAGGGACGGAGTTTGCAGTTTTTACTGACAGACTTCTGAGACTATAGCTAAGATTCTAGAAGCTTTGCAGTCCAGACCGGTATCTCAGACCATGGGCACTGTGGAATCATTGCCCCCTGGTCCCCCTCAGTTGGAACAACAATGTTCTCCCGGGGTGTTTCATAGATCCCAGGGTGAGGTCTCTGACATGGAACGCAGACTCCTGATGGGGACGCCATAGTGAATAATCTTATTGCGTCCATCAATCAAATGTTGGATATTTCTCCCTCAGCTCCTCCAGTAGAGGAATCAGCTTCTCAGCAGGAGAAATTCCGTTTTAGGTTTCCTAAGCGTACAACGAGTATGTTTATGGACCACTCTGACTTCAGAGAGGCAGTCCAGAAACACCGAGCTTGTCCAGATAAGCGTTTTTCCAAGCGCCTTAATAGATACACGTTACCCCTTCCCCCCTGACGTGGTCAAGGGCTGGACTCAGTGTCCCAAGGTGGATCCTCCAATCTCCAGACTGGCGGCTAGATCCATAGTTGCAGTGGAAGATGGAGCTTCACTCAACGATGCCACTGACAGACAGATGGAGCTCTGGTTGAAATCCATCTATGAAGCTATCGGCGCGTCTTTTGCTCCAGCATTCGCAGCCGTATGGGCACTCCAAGCTATCTCAGCTGGTCAGGCGCAAATTGACGCACTCACATGTACTTCTGCGCCGCAGGTGGCGTCCATAACCTCTCAAACGTCGGCATTTGCGTCCTACGCTATTAATGCTGTCCTGGACTCTGCGAGCCGTACGGCGGTTGCAGCCGCCAATTCGGTGGCAATACGCATACGGGAATGGAAGGCAGATTCGGCTTCCAAAAAGTGCTTAACGGGTTTGCCATTTTCTGGCGACCGTTTGTTTGGTGAGAGATTGGATGTAATCATCAAACAATCCAAGGGAAAGGAAACATCCTTACCCCAGGCCAAACCGAAAACACCCCAACAGATGAGAGGACAGTCGAGGTTTCGGTCCTTTCGAGGGGCGGGCAGGTCCCAATTCTCCTCGTCCAAAAGGCCTCAGAAGGATCAGAGGAACTCCGACGCATGGCGGTCTAATTCACGCCCTAAAAAGACCGCCGGAGGTGCCGCTTCCAAGGCGGCTTCCTCATGAAGGATGGAGTTCAGCTCTCGTCCTCCGACTCGATTCTTCAGAACATCGCCGCCTCCTGAGCGAGCCGAGGCTCTTCTGCAGGCGGTGGGCATTCTGAAAGCAGAAGGAGTGGTGGTCCCGGTTCCTCTTCAGCAACAGGGTCACGGTTCTACTCCAACCTGTTTGTGGTTCCAAAGAAGGACGGGTCCTTCCGTCCTGTTTTGGACCTAAAACTGCTCAACAAACACGTAATGACCAGGCGGTTCCGGATGGAATCCCTCCGCTCCGTCATCGCCTCAATGTCCCAAGTAGATTTCCTCGCATCGATCGATATCAAGGATGCTTATCTCCACGTACCAATTGCTCCAGAGCATCAGCACTTCCTGCGCTTCGCCATAGGAGACGAACACCTTCAGTTCGCGGCACTGCCGTTCGGCCTGGCGACAGCCCCAAGGGTTTTCACCAAGGTCATGGCTACAGTAGTTGCGGTCCTCCACTCTCAGGGTCACTCGGTGATACCTTACTTAGACGATCTGCTGGTCAAGGCACCCTCTCAAGAGGCATGCCAACACAACCTCAACGTTACTTTGGACACTCTCCAGAGTTTCGGGTGGATCATCAATTTTCCAAAGTCAAATCTGACACCGGTCCAATCGCTGACATATCTTGGCATGGAGTTTCATACTCTTCCAGCGATAGTGAAGCTTCCGCTGGACAAACAGCGTTCACTACAGACAGGGGTGCAATCTCTCCTTCAAGGTCGGTCACACCCCTTGAGGCGCCTCATGCACTTCCTGGGGAAGATGGTGGCAGCAATGGAGGCAGTCCCTTTCGCGCAGTTTCACCTGCGTCCTCTTCATTGGGACATCCTATGCAAATGGGACAGGATGCCGACGTCCCTAGACAGGAACGTCTCCCTCTCTCAGGCAACCAAAGCTTCCCTTCGGTGGTGGCTTCTTCCCACCTCATTATCGAGGGGGAAATCCTTCCTACCCCCATCCTGGGCGGTGGTCACGACGGACGCGAGTCTGTCAGGGTGGGGAGCAGTCTTTCTCCACCACAGGGCTCAGGGTACGTGGACTCAGCAAGAGTCCTCACTTCAGATCAATGTTCTGGAGATCAGGGCAGTGTATCTTGCCCTGAAAGCGTTCCAGCAGTGGCTGGAAAGCAAGCAGATTCGAATTCAGTCGGACAACTCCACAGCGGTGGCTTACATCAACCACCAAGGTGGAACACGCAGTCGGCAAGCCTTCCAGGAAGTCCGGCGGATTTTGATGTGGGTGGAAGCCACGGCCTACACCATCTCCGCAGTTCACATCCCGGGCGTGGAAAACTGGGAAGCAGACTTTCTCAGTCGCCAGGGCATGGACGCAGGGAAATGGTCCCTTCACCCGGACGTGTTTCAGGAGATCTGTTGCCGCCGGGGGGTGCCGGACGTCGACCTAATGGTGTCACGGCACAACAACAAGGTCCCAACATTCATGGCTCGATCTCAAGATCACAGAGCTCTGGCGGCAGACGCCTTAGTTCAGGATTGGTCGCAGTTTCAGCTTCCTTATGTGTTTCCCCCTCTGGCACTGTTGCCCAGAGTGTTACGCAAGATCAGGGCCGACTGCCGCCGCACCATCCTCGTCGCTCCAGACTGGCCGAGGAGGTCGTGGTACCCGGATCTGTGGCATCTCACGGTCGGCCAACCGTGGGCACTGCCAGACCGACCAGACTTGCTGTCTCAAGGGCCGTTTTTCCATTTGAATTCTGTGGCCCTCAACCTGACTGTGTGGCCATTGAGTCCTGAATCCTAGCGTCTTCAGGATTGTCTCAAGAGGTCATTGCCACAATGAGACAGGCTAGGAAACCAACGTCCGCCAAGATCTACCACAGGACGTGGAAAATATTCCTGTCGTGGTGCTCTGCTCAGGGTTTTTCTCCCTGGCCATTTGCCTTGCCCACTTTTCTGTCCTTTCTTCAATCCAGATTGGAAAAGGGTTTGTCGCTAGGCTCTCTTAAGGGACAAGTCTCTGCGCTCTCTGTGTTTTTTCAGAAACGCCTGGCCAGACTCCCACAGGTACGCACGTTCCTGCAGGGGGTTTGTCACATCGTCCCTCCTTACAAACGTCCGTTGGAACCCTGGGATCTGAACAGGGTGCTGATGTTTCTTCAGAAACCACCGTTCGAGCCAATGAGGGATATTTCTCTCGCACGCCTTTCGCAGAAAGTGGTTTTCCTAGTAGCAGTCACTTCGGAGAGTGTCTGAGCTAGCAGCATTGTCATGCAAAGCCCCTTTCCCGGGTTTCACCAGGACAAGGTGGTTCTGCGTCCGGTTCCAGAATTTCTCCCTAAGGTGGTATCCCCTTTTCATCTCAATCAGGATATCTCCTTACCCTCTTTTTGCCCTCATCCAATTCACCAATGTGAAAAGGATTTGCACTTGTTAGATCTGGGGAGAGCACTCAGACTCTACATTTCTCGTACGGCGCTCCTGCGCCGCTCGGATGCACTCTTGTCCTTGTCGCTGGCCAGCGTAAAGGGTCACAGGTTTCCAGATCAACCCTGGCTTGGTGGATCAAAGAACCAATTCTCGAAGCTTACCGTTCTGCTGGGCTTCCGGTCCCCTTAGGGCTGAAGGCCCATTCTACCAGAGCCGTGAGTACGTCCTGGGCTTTGAGGCACCAGGCTACGGCTCAGCAGGTGTGTCAGGCGGCTACCTGGTCGAGCCTGCACACTTTCACGAAACACTATCAGGTGCATACCTATGCTTCGGCGGATGCCAGCCTAGGTAGGCGAGTCCTTCAGGCGGCGGTTGCCCACCGGTAGGACGGAGCCGTTTACGGCTCTATTCTGAGGTATTATTTTACCCACCCAGGGACTGCTTTTGGACGTCCCAATTGTCTGGGTCTCCCAATAAGGAGCGACAAAGAAGAAGGGAATTTTGTTTACTTACCGTAAATTCCTTTTCTTCTAGCTCCAATTGGGAGACCCAGCACCCGCCCCTGTTTTTTGTGTACACATGTTGTTCATGTTGAATGGTTTCAGTTCTCCGATATTCCTTCGGATTGAATTAACTTTAAACCAGTTTATAATTTTTTTCCTCCTTCTTGCTTTTGCACCAAAACTGAGGAGCCCGTGGAAGCACGGGAGGTGTATAGGCAGAAGGGGAGGGGCTTTACACTTTTAGTGTAATACTTTGTGCGGCCTCCGGAGGCATAGCCTATACACCCAATTGTCTGGGTCTCCCAATTGGAGCTAGAAGAAAAGGAATTTACGGTAAGTAAACAAAATTCCCTTCATGTGACTGAAAATGGTACCAATAAAAACTTCAACTCATGCCGCAAAAAACAAGCCCTCACATGGCAGAAGAGTGACAAAAACTATAGCCTTCAAAATCCAGTGATGCAAAAAAAATGATGTAAAAAGTGTTTTTAGTGTGTTTAGTCGCCAAATCTAAAAAAAAATATAAACCTGGTATTGCTGTAATTGTACTGACCAGTGGAATAAAGCTGCCTAATCACCTATACCTAATTCTTCAACTGCTGTTGATTTTTTCATTCTGCCTCTAAAAGATCGCAGTATAGCGGGGCTCATATTTATCATGCACTTGACGCTGAGCATTTGCATTGGGATTACATGTAAGGATGCGTGCCCACAATCAGGAATAGCAGCATATTGGAGGCAGCGTCTTTTAGCTGGGTCCAAACCGTAGCATTTTGCGGTAGAAGCACAGTGGATTGATAGTAATCCTAGGCCCACTTCACTTTTTTTCTCCTCAGAGTAAACTGACATGCAGCGCGGCTTTCCTAAATGCAGCCTGTCAATTTATGCTGCAGAGACGCAAGTGTCTTCAGCTGGGAAAACCGAGTGTGCTGCCTCATTAGTGATTTGAAGCGTCACGGGTTTCACCTGAATCACGGATTTTGGAGATGTATATGGAAACCCCGATGTAAGTGCTCAGCGTGGAGCACAAGATAACTGTGAACTCATCCAAAATGTTCTGTACCAACATTTTCACCAAATGGCATTCAACTCAACCTACAAAAACACAAGTCCCCACTCAGGTCCATCATCAGCTAACGGAAATATAGCAGGCTTCCACGTTACTGGTAGCACAAAAGCCCTCAAAAAAATCTGCGCTCTCAATTCAAAGGCACCCTCTCTTCTGAGCTCCACAATGTGTCTAAACTACAGTAGCGTCCACATGTTTGGCATTATTGGAGTGATGAGAGCCCACTTAAGTGTACGGGGGCAGGTTTATAGAAGCACGAGCTGAGCATAATGTACGGGCACTACAATAACTGTAACGTCCTGGAGGTGGATTCACGGGACTGTGCACGGGACTCCCCCAGAGAGGCAACCCGAAGCTAAGCCCTATACAGGGTCTGTCCGATCACCCCACCAGAGGGCCTAGATGTACAGTAGCCGAAACACTGGAGGTACAGAGTATGAGTCTGAGTATGATTTTGAGTATGAGTATGAGTCCTTCAGAAGTCTGCACAGGAGATGTCTATAGTCCAAAGGGCACCGTAGGTAGGACGGATGACTGGAACCGGGTTCAGGTGCCGAGTAGGAACAGCAGACGGGATCCGGATCCAGCGTGATGTGCAGGCTGAAGTCACCAGGTGGAACCGGGGACCGGTGACTGGATCAGGCTGACGGATGATGGCGGGATCCACAGCAGACAGTCACCGTGACACTTCCTGGGGAACCGGCAATCTGGACAAGGTCAGGGCGGCAGACGGGCTGTGCGGAAGAGACATTGTTACTCATGAGACAAAGCACAGAGGGACCTGAACACCTAGCTATGGAAACATTTTGAACAGGCACCCCCGGAGGGGGAGTGAGAGGGGCCGCCGTGGGCAGGAGGACCAGAGACCGGAGCCTGACAGTACCCCCTCCCTCACGCCCCCCTCCCCGCAACCGGGACAAGAAGTCGCGTAGCAGAGGAGCAGCAATGTTCTCCCGGGGTTCCCAGGACCGGTCTTCGGGACCGTAGCCCTCCCAATCAACAAGGAAGAACTGCTTACCCCGCACTCTCATCATGGCCACTATGTCTCTTACCGCATACACATAGTCGACAGCAATAGGAGGAGGAGTGACCGAGGATGACTGGCTTGAGCAAGGATACATGGAAGGAGTTAGGGATCCGCATTGTGGCAGGGAGCTGCAGTTTGTAGGAGACCTCGTCGATCCTTTTGACGACCTTGAAAAGGACCAATGTACCGCGGACACAACTTGTAAGATGGAATCTTCAACCGGACGTATTTGGAGGCAAGCCACACCAAATCCCCAGGAGAGAAGCAAGGAGGGTCAAGGCGTCTCTTGTCCGCATGTTTCTTCATCTGGGCAGAAGCACGTTCAAGGGAGGTTTTGACAGAACTCCAGATATTAGAGAAGTCCCTGGACAGGGCATCTGCAGCGGGAACATCAGAAGTGGAGGATACTGGTAATGGGATGGAAGGCTTAAGACCGTAGACAACATAGATGGGAGAGCTGGAGGAGGAGGATACACTGACGTGAGGATTATGGGAGAACTCAGCCCAAGGGAGTAGCGTGGACCAGTCGTCATGATGGATGTTGACGTAGTGTCGAAGAAAGGAAGTCAGGACCTGGTTGACACGTTCGACTTGGCCATTAGACTGGGGATGATAAGTTGAGAAAAAGTCCAGAGACACACTCCCAGATGTTTACAGAGCGCTCTCCAGAAGCGCAAGGTGAACTGAGTTCCCCAGTCTTTATTCTATATGCAAGGGAAAGCCGTGCAGCTGGAAGATATGCTGAATGAAGGCATCGGCGAGCTCCGGAGCAAAGGGTAGGTCGACCACGGGGACGAAGTGAGCCATCTTGGAGAATCGGTCCACCACGACCCAAGTGACCATATATCCGGAAGACAACGGCAAGTCTGTGATAAAATCCATGGCAATGTGTTGCCATGGAACAGAGGGAATCGGTAGAGGCAGGCGACGGCAATAGGGCAGGTGTTTCGGCATCTTGTTTCGGGCACAGGATGGACAAGCGGAGACAAAGGAGACGACATCCTTACGGAGAGACGGCCACCAATAGTGACGGACGATAGCGCTCCACGTTTTCTTCTGACCGGTGTGTCCGGCCACTTTAGAAGAATGACCCCATTGAAGGAGTCTGTCGGTCTCCATGACGAAGGTCTTCCCAGGGGGTGTATCTGTGCCAGGGTGACGGGAGCCACCGGGATGACCTTACTGGGACAGATGATGGACTGGTTCGTCTTTTCCTCTTGCTCTACCGGAACGAAGGACCGGGACAAGGCATCAGCCCGCACGTTTTTGTCCGCGGGCCGGTAATGTAGTTGGAAGTCAAACTGGACAAAGAACAGGGACCAACGGGCTTGTCGCGGGTTCAGTCTTCGAGCGGATCGCAGATACTCCAGGTTTTTATGGTCGGTGTAATTGATAACCGGCAATACCGCACCCTCCAACAGGTAACACCATTCCTCCAAAGCCAGCTTGACCGCCAGGAGCTCTCGTTCGCCAATGGTCTAGTTGCGTTCGGGTGCCGAGAAGATTTTGGAGAAGAAGCCGCAGGTGACCAACTTCCCGGTGGACGACTTCTGCATAAGCAGGGCCCCGGCTCCTGAGGAGGCATCCACCTCCAAGGTGAATTGTCAGTTCAACTCCGGTCTGTGGAGAACGGAGAGGAGGCAAACGCCCGTTTCAGATAACAGAAAGCGTCGTCGGCCTCAGGAGACCAGTCTTTTGGGTTGGCCCCCCTTCTTGGTCAAGGCAGAGAGAGGCGCCGTCAGAGCAAAGAAGTGAGGCATAAACTGGCCATAATAATTGGCGAAGCCTAGGAAGCGTTGGATGGCTTTCAGTCCGGAGGTAGGAGGCCACTTGAGGATAGAAGACATCTTCTCGGGATCCATCTGCAAGCCTGTGTCAGAAATCACGTAGTCCAGAAAGGGAAGGGACGTCCGTTCAAACACATTTTTCGTACTTGGCGTACAGACAGTTCTCCCTAAGCCTTTGCAGAACGAGTCATACGTTTTTTCTGTGGGTCGGCAAGTCCGGGGAATAGACCAGGATTTCGTCCAGATATACGACCACACAGTCGTAGAGAAGATCCCTGAAGACGTCGTTCACCAGTTCCTGGAAGACCGCCGGGGCATTACAGAGACCAAAGGGCATCACACAGTATTCGTAGTGCCCATCACGGGTGTTGAATGCCGTTTTCCATTAGTCTCCAGCGCAAATACGGACCAGGTTGTAAGCTCCGCGATGGTCTAGCTTGGTGAGATACGGGCCCCCCGAGCCGATCGAATAGCTCCGGGACAAGAGGTAGAGGATATTTATTTTTTACTGTGATCTGGTTCAAGCCCCGGTAGTCGATGGAAGGGCGTAAGTCATCTTCTTTCTTCTTGACGAAGAAAAACCTGGCTCCTGCAGGAGACGAGGATCTCCTGATGAACCCCCTTGCCAGGTTATCTGCAATGTAATCCAACATGGCCTGGGTCTCGGCAGGGGACAAGGGATAGATCCATCCATGGGGAGGAGTAGTGCCCGGCAGCAAGTCGATGGCACAGTCGTAGGGTCGATGTGGCGGTAATACCTCTACCTCCTTGTCGAAGACGTCCACAAAAGACCAATATGCGGAAGGCAGTCCCGGAAGGCAGTCCCGGTAGGGACTCCGGTGCCGGTGACTGATGGACGGGCCGTACAGACTGTAGACAGTTCTCGTGGCAAAACGGGCCCCAACGAGTAATGTTTCCAGAGCACCAACTGACGACAGGAATCATGTACTAACTAGGATTGGCCCAGCAGGAGTGAGTGAGCCAGTTTCAGGAGGACATATAGAGCAATCTTTTCGGTATGCAGAGCGCCATTATGGAGTTCCACGGGTTTGGTAATAAACAATACTGGTTCGGATAGGGGTTTCCCGTCCATGGAGGCGATCACGAGGGGTTTGAAAAGAGGGATGACGAGTACCCGATATTTGTCCACCGTAGCCTGTTAGACGAAATTGCCCGCTGCCCCCGAATCAAGGTGTGCCTCTGCCGTGAACCGGGTCTCCTCCGTTGTCACTTCGACAGTCAGCGTAACCGGGTCTGAGAGGGTTCCGGTACCTAGGCTGGCCTCTCCTACCAACCCTAGGCTTTGGAGTTTCCCGGCTTCTCGGGACAGGAACGAAGCAGGTGTGTACCGCTTCCACAGTAGAAACACAGACCCTTGGCGAGCCACTCTGCTCGGCGTTGCTCGGCTTGTCCCAGACGATCTATTTGCATAGGTTCGGGAGTAGAGTTGCCGGATGGCACTGACTGAGAGACGGTGGAGCTCTGCGGAGTAGAGGTGTGACGTGTCGGTCGCCTCTCCTGGGATACTTCCTTGGATCGTTCCTGGAAACTGAGACCAGACCATCCAAGGTTGGAGGAACATCACGACAAGCCAATTCATCCTTGATGTGGCCGGAGAGGCCCTCCCAGAAGGCTGCTGTCAATGCTTCGTTGTTCCATCCTAACTCAGAGGCAAGCGTGCAGAACCGGATGGCGCACTGGCCAACCGAAAGGGTTCCTTGGCGTAGCCGAAGGAGCGAAGAGGCCGCCGTGGAGGTACGTCTTGGTTCATCAAAGGTGTTACGGAAGGCCTCAAGGAATCCCCGGATGTCGGTAGTCACCGGATCTTCTTTCTCCCACAAGGGATTTATTCAGGCCAATACTTCACCCTCCAGATGGGACATCAGAAAGGCCACCTTTGCTTGATCAGAGGCAAAGAGTTGTGGAAGCAACTTGAAATGCAGTGAGCATTGATTTAGGAAACCTCTACAGGTCTTTGGGGTCCCCGCCGTACCGGGGCGGAGAAGCTAGGCGGAGTCTTGAGGTTGAAGAGGAAGCCACTACGGAAGCTGCTGCCGTGTTCTGATCCGACAGGGACTTGGCTGTTGCTTGAAGATTATTCAGACGGGTGTCCACTGAAGACATGAAGGCCAGCATGTGAGATTGGGTCTCGCGTTGTCGTACCAGTTCTTGTTGTAATCCGGCCAGCTGGGACGCTTGTGCTCCTGCGGAATCCATGGCCTGTTCAATCTGTAACATCCTGGAGGTGGATTAACGGGACTGTGAACCGGACTCCCCCAGAGAGGCAACCCGGAGCTAACCTCTATACAGGGACTGTCCGATCACCCCACCAGAGGGCCTAGATGCACGGTAGCCGGAACACTGGAGGTACAGAGTATGAGTCCTTCAAAAGTCTGCACAGGAGATGTCTACAGTCCAAAGGGAGCCGTAGGTAGGACGGATAACTGGAACCGGGTTCAGGTGCCGAGTAGGAACAGCAGAAGGGATCCGGATCCAGCGAGATGTGCAGGCTGAAGTTACCAGGTGGAACCGTGGACCGGTGACGGGATCAGGCTGACGGATGATGGCGGGATCCACAGCAGACAGTCACCGTGACACTTCCTGGTGAATCGGCAATCTGGACAAGGTCAGGGCGGCAGACGGGCTGTGCGGAAGAGACAGTGTTACTCTGGAGACAAAGCACAGAGGGACCTAAACACCTAGCTATGGAAACACGTTGAACAGGCACCGCCCACCTGGAAAGGGAAATCTTATATACCATGTACCTGTATCAGTCATTTACTGTTCCCGGGACGCTGGCCCTTTAAGAAGAGGTGAGTGAGCGCACCCGCGCCCTAATGTGCATTCGCGAGGCCCGAGTGCCGGAGACCAGTGCAGGAAGCGAGGAGGAAGCTGAAGGAGATGCAGGGGAGCCAGGCAGAGAGTGCTGGGTCGCAGGGAGACGCCGGGACCGGCAGACGGAAGGCACGTAGGACGCACCGGGGGGGGAGTGAGAGGGGCCGCCGCGGGCAGGAGGACCGGAGACCGGAGCAGTGAGTGACAGTCGGCGCCGGGGAGCGTGACATGTACTGGGCACATAGGCTTATTTGCAATTTTTAATTCTGCACCGTTCTCTGTGTTTGACACCATGGTGTTTTCCAGAGACTAAATAATCACTACACCCATGGATGAATTCTCAGAGGGGTGTAATTTCCTAAATTTGGTCACTTGAGGGGGATTTCTTCTGTTCTGGCACTTAGGGGCTCTGCAAATGCAGTCCACAAACTATTCTAGGAAAATCTGTGGTCCAAATATCAAATGGTGCCCTTTCCCCTCCGAGCCCTGTGGTGCGGCCAAACAGTACTGCATGGTCAAATGGAGAATATTGCCACGTTCAGGAGAAATTGGTAACATGGGCTTTTTTTTTACCTGTTCCCCTTGTGGAAATTAGAAATCGGGGTTTAGAACAACATTTTAGTGGTAAAAATGTAATTATTTTTTGTTCACTGTCCATAATAGGATACAATTTTGTGACACCTGTAGTATCAATATGCTTGCTGCACCCCTGGATGAATTCATTAAGGAGTGCAGTTAGTAAAATAGGGTCACTTGTGGAAGGTTTCTGCTGCTCTGGCACCTCAGGGGCTCTGCCAATGGGAAATTGGCATGCCCACACCATTCCAACTAAATCTGTACGCCAATATGGCGCTCCTTCATTTCTTTGTTTTGTACTCTGCCTCAGAAGTATTTTATATGGGGTACTGGCATACTCGGGATAAATTTCACTACAAATTGTATGGTTCATTATCTCCGGTTACCCTAGTGAATTTGACAAATTTGGGATTAAAGCAACATTTTTTGAGGTTAAAAATGTATAATTTTCATTTTTGCGGCTCAACGTTATAAAATTCTGTGATACCCCCAGGTGTTGCAGCTGCTCACCAACCATCTAGATCAGGAGTGAGGAACCTTTTTACTACCAGGGGCCATTTGTGAATTTCTATCAACCTTCAGGGGCCGCACAAAATTATCTGTGGGAAAATTACCAGGCTATATTTGATCAAGCAATTGACTCACCCCTACTATGGTGGCTGAAGCTACTTCTCTTTGGTGTGGCGGTTAATTTTCGGTGATATTGATCATGCAACTTTTCTTCTCACAACTACCGTATTTTTCGGACTATAAGACGTACTGGACCATAAGACGCACCCTGGTTTTAGAGGAGGAAAATAGGAAAATAAAATTTTAAGCAAAAAATGTGGTCATGACACACTTATGGGGCGAGGATCTGCTGCTGACACTGTTATGGGGTAATGTCCTGCTCATATACTCCCCAGCCTGCTCATATACTCCCCGTACTGCTCATATACTCCCCATGCTGCTCATAATAAACCCCTATCCTGCTCATATACCCCCATCATCCTGGTGTATGGCCGCATCCTGTGGCACATAAAAAAAAAAAATAAATAAACGTTCATACTTACCTTACCTCACCTCACTCCCTGCAGCACCACTCCTCTTACCATCTATGTCAGCGGCAGCGCCGCTGAGTGAAGCCATCCCCGTTTCCCTGCAGCATCACGATCTCCTCCTGTCTGTGCCGGCGGCTGCGTGTGGACACGTGCGCACAGCGATGACGTCATCGCTGTGCGCCCCGCTAGTCTCCACGCAAGTCAGCTGACCGGAGGAGACAGGAGGAGATCGTGATGCTGCAGGGGAACGGTGAGTAATGTGTACTGATTCACTGCCCCCCGCACGGATGATGATGTTCGGGGGGCAGTGAATACAGCCACACATGATCACTCCAGGCTGCAGTTGCCAGGGGTGATCATGCGGGCAGGCTGTTTATCCCTTTCCCATCACCCCGCCCACCTGTCAGTGCCGGCTTCAGCGCTGAGAGATGATGGGCGGGAGGATGAGCGTGCATATTAAATGAGCGGGTCCACGTGGTCACGGCAGGCTGCTACGATGACCCGCTCCACCGCAGCACCCTCATTCCCCGCAGCCCTATATTCAGACCATAAGACGCACCCCCCACTTTCCCCCAACATTTGGGGGAAAAAAAGTGCGTCTTATGGTCCGAAAAATACGGTACTTTTCCAGGTTTGTATCGACCTGGAGTGCAGTCAACTCTTTGTGATAACAAGATTGGTAAATCATATATATCACATAACAGATGCTGGGACTGCTGTATACAGTTTATACACTGTGTGCAGAATTATTAGGCGAATGAGTATTTTGATCACATGATACTTTTTATACATGTCCTACTCCAAGCTGTATAGGCTTGAGAGCCAACTGCCAATTAAGTAAATCAGGTGATGTGCATCTCTCTAATGAGGAGGGGTGTGGTGTAATGACATCAACACCTTATATAAGGTGTGCCTAATTATTCGGCCACTTCCTTTCCTTTGGCAAAATGTGTCAGAAGAGAGATTTGACGGGCTCTAAAAAGTCCAAAATTGTGAGATGCCTTGCATAGAGATGCAGCAGTCTTGAAATTGCCAAACTTTTGAAGTGTGATCTCTGAACAATCAAGCGTTTCATGGCAAATAGCCAACAGGGTCACAAGAAGCGTGGTGGGCAAAAAAGGCGCAAAATACCTGCCCATGAATTGAGGAAAATCAAGCGTGAAGCTGCCAAGATGCCATTTGCCACCAGTTTGGCCATATTTCAAAGCTGCAACGTTACTGGAGTATCAAAAAGCACAAGTTGTGCCATACTCAGGGACATGGCCAAGGTAAGGAAGGCTGAAAAAGGACCACCTTTGAACAAGAAACATAAGATAAAACGTCAAGACTGCGCCAAGAAATATCTTAAGACTGATTTCTCAAAGGTTTTATGGACTGATGAAGTGAGAGTGTCTCTTGATGGGCCAGATGGATGGGCCAGAGGCTGGATCAGTAAAGAGCAGAGAGCTCCACTTCGACTCAGACGCCAGCAAGGTGGAGGTGGGATACTAGTATGGGCTGGTATCATCAAAGATGAACTTGTGGGACCTTTTCGGATTGAGGATGGAGTGAAGCTCAACTCTCAGACCTACTACCAGTTTCTGGAAGACAACTTCTTCAAGCAGTGGTACAGGAAGAAGTCGGTATCGTTCAAGAAAAACGTGATTTTTATGCAAGACAATGCTCCATCACATGCATCCAACTACTCCACAGCGTAGCTGGCCAGTAAAGGTCTAAAAGATGAAAAAATAATGACATGGCCCCCTTGTTCACCTGATCTAAACCCCATAGAGAACCTGTGGTCCATCATAAAATGTGAGAGCTACAGGGACGGAAAACAGTACCTCTCGGATCTGTGTCTGGGAGGCTGTGGTGGCTCCTGCGATCGTAAACAGATCAAGCAACTGATAGATTCTATGGATAGTAGGCTGTTGAGTGTCATCATAAAGAAAAGTGCACTAATTTTTGGGGGTTTTGTTTCTTCATGTCAGAAATGTTTATTTCTAAATTTTGTGGAGTTATATTGGTTTACCTGGTGAAAATAAACAAATGAGATGGGAATATATTTGGTTTTTATTAAGTTGCCTAATAATTCTGCACAGTAATAGTTACCTACAAAAACAGATATCCTCCTAAGGTAGCCAAATCTAAAAAAAATACTCCAACTTCCAAAAATATTAAGCTTATAATGATTACACTCTTATTGACTGCTGTGGATCATACTACCAGGATTCTCTGCACCACCGCTGATCTTATATATGGGACTGCGTCATAGATATACATCTATGGATAATCTTTAATTGCCTCCTGATGAACCATTCACTTGGGAAACACGTTGAGGCAGAGACATACCTCATTCATCTTAGATGGCTACTGTTTACAAACGGAATAACCTGGATACGTGACATCTGTAATATATGATCTTCGGACGAACAATGGACTGTATATTTATTATACCTATTTATGCAGCTCTACACGCTGTATAAATTGTATTGCATTGGATTCATCTTACAGTCAGAAAGTTAAGTCCTGCTCTGGGATATATGATTGTCTTTTTCATTGTTTACGTTACAGTGCCTTTATTTTGAATTGTATCAATTTGTTAGAACAAAATATATCTTACCTTGTCCCTGACATTCAGGGTCAAGAAATTGATATCCTAACCCATTTACTGGGATAAATTGGTATTCAATATTTCAATTTGTCTTACCATAGTGTGATTACCACTTGTTGGTTTTATATTTAATAAATATTTATGGGGAAAAAAATATTTGTTATTTTGAATCATATATATTTCCCTAGACCTTGAGTGATTTGATAGTGCCCTTTGATGTGTATGCCCCCAGCATATCCAATGTGATGTATTTGCCCCATCCGTCCTGTGATATATATGCCCCCATCATCTCCAACGTGATGTATATGCCCCAGCCCTTCCTGTGATGTATATGCCCCAGCCCCTACAGTGATGTGTATACCTCCAGTCCCTCCTGTGATGTATATACCCAAGTGTCTCCTGTGATGCATATGCCCCAGCTCATCCAGTGATGTATATGCCCCCATGTATATATCACAGGAGACACTGGGGGATAACACATCACAGGAGGGGCTGGGGCTTAAACATCACAAGAGACACTGGGACACAGACATCACTGAGAGGCATATGGCTGAGGGGCACAGACAGCACTTGGGGGGACACGGACAGCACTGTTGGCACAAATATCACTGGGGAGTAGGCATCATTGGGGGGGCATGGACAGCACTGGGGGGCACGCACATCACGAGGAGGGCACGGATAGCACTGGGGCGCATGGACAGCACTAGGGAGGCACTGGAGAAAACGTATAACACTTGCGGTAAAACAGACATCACACACATCACTAGGGTGAACTGGGGGGCACGGACAGCACTTCCGGAGCACAGACATCACTAGGAGGGCACAGACAGCACAGGGGAACATGGACATCACTGTGGGGCACAAGACTGGGGGCAGCGCATAGCACTAGAAGGTAGCACAGAGCACTGGAGGGGGCACACAGCACTATGGGTGGCACACACACACAGCACTGGGGGAGAGGGCACACAGCACAGGGGGGCACACACAGCACTGGAGGAGGGGGCACACAGCACCATGGGTGGCACAGGGGTGCACATACACAGCACTGGGGGAGGGGGCACACAGTACTATGGGTTGCACAGCGTTGGAAGACATAAAGCTGCTGCTGCTTGTCTTCTGTGTTCTGTGGGATGGGAGCGCAGAACGCTAACCCCACCCTCAAAGTAAGTCCTGGGCATTCTGGCACTGGTACTCACGCGTTTAGTAGTGAACACTAGACTGGAGCCACACTTGCGTGTGACTCACGCGAGCCTCGCATATCGCATCACACGACACGGCCTGCTGCTCTCCGGCAGACAGGAGCATATCAGTTGCATAGAAATACATGCAGCTGACTTACTCCTGTCAGGGGAGTGTGCGGCAATGCCAGGTGATGCGATGTGAGTCACTCACAAGTGTGACTCCAGAATGCGCATCCTTGCAGGACGTGTATTTAAAGCGTCGACCACCGGCAAGATTCGGTAGCCGGCCCGAGCACTGCGACCCCAGGAATCTGCCTGAGGCCGCAGAAAACTTCATTGCGGGTCGCATACGGCCCGCGGGCCAAAGGTTCCCCACCCCTGATCTCCATAAATTCGGTCTAATTTCCAAAATGGTGTCACTTGTGGGGGAGCTCCATTGTTTAGGCACCTCAGGGGGCCTCCAAACATTGAAACCTTCTCAGGATCCTAATCATCCCAGGGGGAAACGCGTCGAGGCAGATAACTATGGGACAGAAGTACGGTGGTATCTCTGTAATTCTCACTTGGCCCGAAGGAATATCAAGTATACCCATGGAAGTGAATGCGGTTTATTGCATGTGATTATATTCCTATGGTCCTCTGTCTCCCTCTACCTTGTGGAGAAATTAGCTAAATTTCAGCGGCGACGGCTCAGTGGTGGAGCAGGCCGGTGCGGTGAGTGTCCCAGTCTGTCCATGGTGCTGGTTCAAGTGATGGCGCCCGGAGCGGCGCATGCGCAGATTGAGCTCTCATCCAAGGGCTCCATCTACGTACGCGCTGACTCTCGGAGCGGCATGTGCGTAGATGGAGTTCTCATCCAAGAGCTTCATCAGCGCACGTGCTGACACCCGGCGCCATCATTTGAAACCGGGACCGCGGACACAGTGGGACACCCGCCGCACAGCCACCGCAGTTCGCACAGCCGCACGCACAGGGTGACAGCCAGCAGGCCAGCCGCCCACCCGCACAGAGAGGCAGCCGGCACTGACAGGCAGCGGCACGCAGCCACAGGCACCCGGCCGACCGCACACAGAGCCGCACAGACAGTCCCACCGGTACGCTATATTCAGATTTTAAGTCGCACCCCTCATTTTCCTCCCAAATTTTTGGGAGGAAAAGTGTGTCTTATAATCCGAAAAATACGATATATCCCAACCTTACAGCTGCTGTCTATGCATGTTTACCTACCTGATCTGATATCTCCTTTCAGGTGGGCTCTCTGTACAGAGATCGCTCCATTGTAATCATATATCTGGACTGTACACGTAGATACAGGATTATTTGGTATCTGGAAGTCCTATGTGATCTAAGGACATAGAAAAGTCCTATATGGGTTAAGGATATCAGTATTTGTCAAGAAAAAATTTCTCTTGCAGTATATGCTTATACTTTTTGTATTAATTTGATTAAAGAAAACTATCTGATATATTCTCTAGATTATCCCCCTTTACTGGTGTATTTAGACATAGGGTTAATCAGGGCAAGGGAGGGAGAGCCACCGTGGCGTATAGGCCCTGCATAACAGTAGAGGTGCCGCCACTAGTAGGCAGGATTCATGGCAGATTGTGATAGGAAAAGATAGTACTCCCACTCATAATATACTAACAATCTTGTCCTAGGGTTGACATATCTTTTAACCCCTTCAGCCCCGGGGCACTTTCCGTTTTTGCGTTTTTGTTTTTTGCTCCCCTTCTTCCGAGAGCCGTAACTTTTTTATTTTTCCGTCAATCTTGCCATATGAGGGCTTGTTTTTTTCGGGACAAGTTGTACTTTTAAATTAAATCATAAGTTTTACCATATGGTGTACTGGAAAACAGCAAAAAAATTCCATGTGTGGAAAAACTGCAAAAAAGTGTGATGGCACAATAGTTTTTGGGATGTTTTATTCACGGTGTTCACTATATGGTAAAATTGATGTATGGGTATGATGCTTGAGGTCGCTGCGAGTTTGTAGACACCAAACATGTATAGGTTTACTTGTATCTAAAGGGTTAAAAAAAAATTCACAAGTTTGTCCAATAAAAGTGGCGCACGTTTTAAGCCATATTCCGAAACCCGTAGCGTTCTCATTTTTTGGGATCTATAGCTCAGTGATGGCTTATTGTTTGCGTCGCGAGCTGTTGTTTCTAATGGTACCATTTTTGCGCAGATGCTACGTTTTGATCGCCGTAAAACTTGCGGCGACCAAAAAACGTAATTTTGGCGTTTGGAATTTTTTTGCCACTACGCCGTTTACCAATCAGATTAATTGATTTTATATTTTGATAGATCGGGCATTTCTGAATGCGGCGATATCAAATATGTGTATATTTATTTATTTTTTAACCCTTTAATTTTCAATGGGGGGAAAGGGGGGTGATTTGAACTTTTAGGTTTTTTTTTTTTTATTTTTTAAAACTTTTTTTTTCTTTTTTTTTATTTTACTAGTTCCCCTAGGGGGCTATAGCGATCAGCAATCCGATCGCTCTTATCTATCTGCTGATCACAGCTATACAGCTGTAATCAGCAGATTCAGTTACTTTCTGTTTCTCTCTGCTCGCGGCCAAGGGAAAACGAAAGTGAATCATCATAGCTGCAGGCGTCATCATATGACCCTGTGCTACGATGGCAACCACCGAAAGTCACGTGATCACGCTTGTGACTTCCGGTGGGGGCGGCGGTAAGTAAAAAACATGGCCGTGCGCATATAGATCTTGCTGCCAGACTTTTGCAGCGAGATTTAAGGGGTTAATGGCCGCGGGTGGAAGCGATTCCACCCGCGACTAGTAGGCACACATGTCAGCTGTTGAAAACAGCTGATGTGTGCCGACCGCCGCCGCCTGCCCGCGGCAGGGGGCGGGGCTTAACGGGACACGCTCCATGACGGATATATCCGTCCATGGTCGTGAAGGGGTTAATATTGTGTGTCACAATTTTGTTTGGATAGTTTTTGTAACAAATAAGTAATATTTTATACTTTAAGATTTGGGGTAGAGATTTTTTTTCTAATATATGTTTTTTTATGGCCCCGGGGACAATATCTAATGGAGTAATAACACTATTCTGGGAAAAAAGCATTGTCTGCCTCATTGCAACCTCCAGCTCAAGGTTTGTTATGCGATGAATGACCTTTCCATATAGTATAAGCCAAAGCAATGTTATCCACAAGTCTTAGCACTCACCTCTGAATCATTGAATTCAGGTTTTTCATATGGTCCCACTGCCACAAGTATATAAATTCCAGCCCCTAAAGGCCCAGTCACACTAAACAACTTACCAGCGATCCCAACAACGATCCAACCTGATAGGGATCGCTGGTAAGTTGCTAGGAGGTTGCTGGTGAGATGTCACACTAGCGACACTCCAGCGATCCCACCAGCAACCTGACCTGGCAGGGATCGCTGGAGCGTCGCTACACGAGTTGCTGGTGAGCTCACCAGCAACCAGTGACTAGCCCCCAGCCAGCAGCGCCGCGTAGAAGCAATGCTGCGCTTGGTAACTAAGGTAAATATCGGGTAACAAACCCGATATTTACCTTGGTTACCAGCGCACACCGCTTAGCGCTGGCTCCATACACTCATAGCCACAGTACACATCGGGTTAATTACCCGATGTGTACTCTGCTACGTGTGCAGGCAGCAGGAGCCAGCTTCTGCAGGGGGCTGGTAACCACGGTAAATCGGGTAACCAAGAAGCCCTTACCTTGGTTACCCGATATTTACCTTCGTTACCAGCATCCCCACGCTCACGCTGCCAGTGCCGCTCCTGCTCCCTGCACACATAGGGTTAATTACCTGATGTGTAGTCTGGCTATGTGTAGTCTGGCTACGTGTGCAGAGAGAAGGGAGCCGGCACTGACAGTGTGAGAGCGGGGACACTGGTAACGAAGGAAAATATCGGGTAACCAAGGTAAGGGCTCCTTGGTTACCCGATGTTTACCGTAGTTACCAGCCTCCGCAGAAGCCGGCTCGCTGCTCACTGCACATTCAGTTGTTGCTCTGTCGCTGTCACACACAGCGATGTGTGCTTCACAGCGGGAGAGCAACAACTAAAAAATGGCCCAGGACATTCAGCAACAACCAACGACCTCACAGCAGGGGCCAGGTTGTTGCTGGATGTCACACACAGCAACATCACTAGCAACATCGCTGCTACGTCACAAAAGTTGTTCGTTAGCAGCGATGTTGCTAGCGATGTTGCTTAGTGTGACGTGGCCTTTAGACATGCAATCTACTCTGCAAATATTTGTGAAAGAGTAACAAATTCTAAAGTGCTTTCTGAATTCAACATGGCCCTGTAATATGTTGTCATAAGTCATTTCATGAAAGGCCAAAACTGACCTGGTTTTGTGTGAAATAACTTGACTGGCCATCGAAGAGTCCTAACCTCAACCCCATCAAACTCCTTTGGCCTGAACTAGAAATTACAAGCCAGGGCCCCTCGTCCAACATCAGTGGCTAACGTGATAAATAGACAAAAATTTGCATAGAAATACCTCAAAATTCTTTAGAAAGCCTTTCTAAAGAGTGTAAGCTGTAATATTCAACTTCTTATCAATGACTAGGGATTTAGAATGGGATGTCATAACACTTCCCTGGGTGTAATGTGTAGGCATCCCCATACTTTTGTCCATATAATGTGTAATAGGGTCTGCTTCTTCCAATGGTGAGAGTTGAAGATTGGTCCTATGCTGTTGTGTTAATCTGGTACGTGTATGAGATTACTAATTGGTTTTGGTATATATTTCAGATCGTCTTAAAAACACAACAATAGAACATAAAAATATACTCAAGTACACAAGACCTAGGTAAGCACTAAATATGACTGTGATTCCGGTACCTTTACATTGTATTGTAAGGCTTTGTTCAGACATTCCTTAGTTATTTCCGGTTTTTGATCCGTCTTGAGATCAGAAAAACCGAAATAAAAAGATGAAATGTATTCCTTTGAATGAGCATTGAAATGTCCTAAAATGTCTTCAGGTTTTTGTTTTGTTTTTTCTAATCCGATTATTTTATAAGGCTGCGTTCCCATGTCCTCTAATCATTCCGTTTTTGGATCTCTTTGGAAAATGTAAAAACAGATCAATTAACGGACTGATCCAAGGGATCGCTTTCATAATCAATCCGTTAACGGATCCTTTATAATTAAAGTCAATGGTTCTATTAATGAATCTGTTATTGTCTTATATCGCTATTTAGATAGATAGCTTGTATACATAGATACATAAATAGACAGATAGCATAAAGATAGATGAATAGATAGAATAGATTGGTATAGAGATAGCTAGATAACTTGGACAGCTGTTTAGCTGAATTAACAATTTTAGAAAGAAAAAAAAAAAAATGACATAGGGTTCCCCCCCAAATTTTCATAACCAGCATAAGTACAGCTGCAGGCTGCAATCCTCAGCTGTACCGTGGCTGGTTATCCAATATAGAGAGGATCCCATTCTTTGAATAAATTAGTGAAAAAATAAAGGGTACAATCCCATGTTTCCAAAAGCAGCCAAAGGACAGCATACAAATAAGCGCGATGATCTCATACTCAGTCACAGTCAATGAAGAACAGAACGATCTCCATTGACTGTGAGAGCACTCCATGCTGCCTCACAAACTACTGTGTGACAACCACTGGAGTGACCTGAGATGAGGCCAACCCAGGTCCTAGCAGCGGCTCACACGGCAGTATGTGAACGACCACGATGTCAGGAGTTCAGATGAGTTTGTTGCCAGAGGCAGTCTTGTAGACTGAGCCCTCGTGGGCAGGGTCCTCTTTCCTCTTGTACCTGTCTGTGCCTTGTTTTGTTTATGATTATTGTACTTGTCTATATTTTGTTTACCCATTTTCAAATGTAAAACGCCTTGGAATAAATGGCGCTATAATAATGAATAATAATAATAATAATCCCATGGAGATGATTGCTGTTTAAAAGCCGCACAGCACCCGAGCTTGACCCAGCGTGTCCTACAGCCACTGATCTGTGACGCACATCACTGATCGGTGTCCATGCTCAATTTTAGTCAAGCCTTTTTTTTCTTTTGGTCCGTTCTCCCCCTCTCCTCTTTGCTCCTCGACTGTACGTGCATACTGCAGTCACCGAACCACTGATCAGTGACACACATCACTAATCAGTATTCATGCTTGATTTTGGCCAGGACTTGTTTTTTTTTTTGGAATATTGGTATTTTATATTCACACAGTGCACCTTTTTTTTGTTGTCAAAAAGATCACCAAAATGCATGCATTTTCTTTTCCCCAGTAAAGTACGAGATTTATATTTTGCTGTCCACACTGTGCATCATTTTCTGCATCTTGCCTGCGTTTTTGAAGATGCAGCCAGGATGCAGCATGTCAATTCCTTTTGCGATTTCCAGTGTTTTTGAGCCCTTAGAGTCAATAGATTTGCGGGTGCGTTTTTTGTGCATTTTTTGGGGGGCAAAAAACGCTGCATCTTTGTGGTTGGCAAAGATGCACTGTGTAAACATACCCTAACACTCCAGTATTCCGCATAGCTATGCCCCAGACATGCTTTGAGCCCATTCATAAATTTCTACATTTCATGGATAATTCAGAATGTCCTTGCCAAGTTGACCTGGATTTTCAAAATTCATCCGGTGATCAATCACTTCAGTAGCAAGTTTGCTGAAGGCTACATTCCCCAAAGAGAACTCTGTGTGGATGAGTCCCTCATCCACTTCAAGGAGAGGCTGCATTTCTGTCAGTACCTGTCCAATAAGAAGGCCAGGTACGTGATCAAACTATACAAACTACGCGAGAATATCTCTGGGTACTGATCCAATCAACGTAATTCCCACCTGCTCTGGGATTGAGTGGGAAAATTGTGTGGGATTTGGTGCACCCACTGCTGGATAAGAGTCATCACCTGTATGTTGATAACTTTTATACCAGCATCCCACTTTCCAAATCCCTCTCTGCCTGAGCAAACCACAGCTTGTGGTATTGTGCGCAGAAACCGAAGGCACCTTCCTATATTGCTTATTGGGCAGATGCTCCGAAAGGGCGAAAGCATAGCCCAATGTAGCGACTACATGCTAGTGGTCAAGGACAAGAGGGACATCCTTTTCTTGACCACAATACATAGTCCTTGCAACATTGCCACCGCTGTTCGAGGTATCTCTGGAATCCCCCAACCCCTGGGTCTAACAGTTTTTGTAATGCCAGTCATTTTTGGGCACCAAGGGACAGGCGCTAATAAAGTGCCCCTTCTTTCCGCAAAAAAAAGCAAAAGGAATTTCTCCTCATATGGGACGTCCCTCCAAGCTGCATGGGCTCGAGTGAGGCCTCAGGAGGCAATACAGGCATAGCAAGATCCTCGCAGAGAGTCTTGGTATTATGAGACCTCTGACAGAACCGGCAATCATTATGGATTACAAGCGACATGGCACACTCAAGGGAGGGAGGAGTTTCATACATGACCATTGCCTCCTTTACCTTCTCAGACACCTCCGTTAAAAACTGGTTCTTGGGAGCTGGGTCATTCCACTGAGTGTCAACGGACTAGTGCCGGAATTCAGCGCAGCAATACTCTGCTGGCCGATTCTCCTGGTGCAGTGAACGAATCGTAGACTCTGCTAAACACACCTTATCTGGATCGTCATGGATAAGAGCGAGCGCAGAGAAAATCCCATCCAATGACAAAAACACAGGTGACTCAGAAGGCCAGGAAAAAGCCCATGCTTTTACGTCTCCACTCAGAAGCGAGATACAATACCTCACTACCAGAGAAAAGGGGATGTATACGAAAAAAAAACAATTTGCATGCCTCCCTGAAGTTAACAAACTGGCTGCGCTCTTTTGACAATCTTTCTGAGAGTGGCACTTTGGGTTCAAGCACTCTGGCAACCAACACAGATTGCCATGGATTAGCAGACTGCACTTGTTGAACCACCCTATTTCATTCTGCCAACTATCATGGCCAAGTATAATGCCAAAGGGTGGGACACCAAAAACTGTATCACACAACTTGCACAGATTGAGATATAATACATGATAAAGAGGATATACAGAGCAGGAAATAACCAGACGACAAAAGGATTTCCACAGCACACCAAGCAGCATCCAATAAATCACCAGCAACAGGAACATAACAGCACATGGACTGGTTTAGCAAAAGCTAAGGGAGGACAGGCTCCGCCATCTTAAAAAGGCGGGGAATAACTGTGAAAGGTCTCCCACAGAATGTGATCTTAGAGGTACAGTGCTGGCCAAAAGTATTGGCACCCCTGCAATTCTGTCAGATAATACTCTGTTTCTTCTTGAAAATGATTGCAATCCAAAATTCTTTGGTATTATTATCTTCATTTAATTTGTCTTCAATGAAAAAAAAAATTGTCATAAAGCCAAATTGGATATAATTCCACAAACATAAAAAAGGGGGTGAAAAACAATATTGGCACGGTTTGAAAAATCATGTGATGCTTCTCTAATTTGTGTAATTAACAGCACTTGTAACTTACCTGTGGCACCTAACAGGTGTTGGCAATAACCAAATCACACTTGCAGCCAGTTGACATGGATTAAAGTTGACTCAACCTCTGTCCTGTGTCCTTGTGTGTACCACATTGAGCATGGAAAAAAGAATAAAGACCAAAGAACTGTCTGAGGACTTGAGAATCTAAATTGTGAGGAAGCATGAGCAATCTCAAGGCTACAAGTCCATCTCCAAAGACCTGAAAGTTCCTGTGTCTACGGTGCGCAGTGTCATCAAAAAGTTTAAAGCCCATGACACTGTGGCTAACCTCCCTAGATGTGGAAGGAAAAGAAAAATTGACGAGAGATTTCAACGCAAGATTGTGCGGATGGTGAATAAAGAACCTCGACTAACATCCAAATAAGTTCAAGCTGCTCTGCAGTCCGAGGGTACAACAGTGTCAACCCGTACTATTAGTCGGCGTCTGAATGAAAAGGGACTGTATGGTAGGATACCCAGGAAAACCCCACTTCTTACCCTGAGACATAAAAAAGCCAGGCTGGAGTTTGCCAAAACTTACCTGAGAAAGCCTAAAACGTTTTGGAAGAATGTTCTCTGGTCAGATGAGACGAAAGTGGAGACTTTTGGGAAAAGCCATCAACATAGAGTTTACAGGGAAAAAAAAAAAAAGGCATTCAAAGAAAACACGGTCCCTACAGTCAAACATAGCAGAGGTTCCCTGATGTTTTGGGGTTGCTTTGCTGCCTCTGGCACTGGACTGCTTGACCGTGTGCATTGCATTATGAAGTCTGAAAACTACCAACAAATTTTGTAGCATAATGTAGGGCCCAGTGTGAGAAAGCTGGATCTCCCTCAGAGGTCATGGGTCTTCCAGCAGGACAATAATGACCCAAAACACACTTCAAAAAGCAGTAGAAAATGGTTTGAGAGAAAGCACTGGAGACTACTAAAGTGGCCAGCAATGAGTCCAGACCTGAATCCCATAGAATACCTGTGGGTTAGATCTTAAAAATGGAAGTTTGGAGAAGGCACCCTTCAAATCTCAGGGACCTGGAGCAGTTTGCCAAAGAAGAATTTTCTAAAATTCCAGGAGAGCATTGTAAGAAACTCATTGATGGTTACCGGAAGCGGTTGTTCGCAGTTATTTTGGCTAAAGGTTGTGCAACCAAGTATTAGGCTAAGTGTGCCAATACTTTTCTCTGGCCCATTTTTGGAGTTTTATGTGAAATGATCAATGATTTGATTTTTGTTTCATTCTCTTTTGTGTTTTTTCATTGCAAGCAAAATAAATGAAGATAATAATACCAAAGAATTTGTGATTGCAATCATTTTCAAGAAGAAACTGAGTATTATCTGACAGAATTGCAGGGGTGCCAATACTTTTGGCCAGCACTAACTAGCAGAGATTAACTCCTTTAAGCTGAGCATACAGCTGGTCGACTATCTGTAGTCTACCTGTGCAATGCAGAAGTACCAGAGAAGGCATAATGTGGAGTGTCAGATTTTGCAGTATGAACAGCGTCAGATGTCACCATGACAAAGCAGGCAGATTTGGAGCCAAGCACCGTGTGACAGTATTGCGATAGTATAATTGAGGGTTGTAAATTTTGTAGAGTACATCAGGTTGGCATATGGGGCCCTCCACTTTTCCAAACATTAGGTCCTTGATCACTGCCTTCTGAATTGAAGAAATATGCCAGCCTGGCCTGCACATAGTGATAGCATGCAAACGTGATATACAGTACTATCTGTATGATGTGCATGTCCAGCTTTTTTTAACATCGCGTTCTTTATTTTACCCCAGGTCACAGTCTGATTTGGGGACCTGTATTGGTGTACTTCCTATAGTGGTGAGGATTCTGCCATTTCTGTGTATTGTGGACAGGATAAGCACAACCCTTATGTACTTATACTTGACCAGCATTAGGTTGTTGCTGCATTGGGCTCTGCTCTCATCTTATCTCATCAGCTGCCCAGTTAGCAACTAAGCGAGGCCTCGTAGTTTCTGCGCACCGTACCACATGCTGAGGTAGCTTTGGCAGAGAGGGACTTGAAGAGTGGGATGCTGGTGTAGAGTTATCTACATAGAGGTGGTAACCCTGATTCAGCAGTGGGTGCACCAATTCCCACACAGTTTTTCCACTCACTCCCAGGACAGAGGGCATTTAGGGGGTTCAATCCAGGTGTCCTTTGCAGGGCTGTGGAGTCGGTAAGCCAAACTTGTGACTCAGACTCCTCAATTTCCCTTGCACTGACTCCAAGACTCCGACTCCCATATATATTGCTTATATTTAAGAAAAATGTAGTACAATGTGAACATCAGACATTTAATCATTTTTATGATACAATAATCAAGATATTTAGATAGAACATAAAATATTTTTATTGGAATACAACTTTAGAACACAAAAAACTGCAATAAAATTGTAAATATGTAATACACTGTGAATATATATTACACATATATATAAACAAAAACATACTAAATAACATTTGTGCAGTCTATGAATTTGTTCTAAGAAATAGAATTGCTTCCATCAGATCCTCCTTCATAGATGACCTCAAATCTGACCTAATAATTTTAAGGCTAGAGAACAACCTCTCTACACTAACTTGGGTTGGAGGGAAAGCCGTAACCACATGGGCAACATCTCTAACAATTGCCGGGTATAAAGGAATTGCCTCATGCACAGTCAGTTTTGATGAACGGTTGAATTTTTGTGTTCCTTTGAGAGCACGTGAAAAATTTGCTGAAATATGGTCAATCTGCTTGCTATAGGAGACGGAGTGAAATCTTTTTCCTTGCGGCAACGCTTTTCCTGCTCCATTTCATCCAAATACTTGTCAAAGTTAAACTCCTCATCTGATGAGGATGAAGATATGGCAGCAGTAGCACTGTCAGGACCCAAGTCCTCTTGTGCCTGGCAGTCCTGTAGGCCACTCATCCTAACTGCTACCTCAGTCAGAGCTTCTTTTCCTTTAGTAAGCTGTTGATCATCAAGCAGTATACAATGACTTGGGTCCACATTAACAGCTGCCAGAAGAATTTTATTGTCTCGCTCCGTTTCATTGAAGCAGAAATGCTATCTGCGATTAAACCTCTTTGGGACAGGCAAAATAGCAAGTTCTTCCACTCCCTTATGAAAATGCCAGGAGTTAAATCCTCAGCTTGTAATTTTTTTACTCACGGTGAGTGGGTGATTGAGCAATTCCTTCAATTCAGCCACCTGTGTCCATTGACCTTCATTTAGGGTTACCAGAGGGTTTGCCATATCTATCAGAAACTGTTTTAGTTCAAACAATCGCTCAATCATTAAATAAGTGCTGCTCCACCGAGTGCCTTTATTGACAATTGCCCCTTTCCCAGCACGTCTCTTTAAGATGGAATCAATTTTAGGGGTTCTGGCGGCAATAACCAATTTCCTCGCTTTTCCAATCAGATTTCCAGCAAGTCCCTCTTGCAAACTATCTCTTATTGCCAGCTGCAGTGTGTGAACAACACAGCGCATGTGATGAATATGAAAGTGTTTTGAAGCAGCTTCAACAAGATCGTCTAATTCTAAAGTATCATTTTGTTGTTTTTCTGTTGTAATATCTGTTTGTTCCTCAGTTACATGAACAGCACTGTGGCCTTTCATCTCAAACATACTGAATCCTAAATTTTCTTCTAGCTGTTCATTAGTCTCATTCATCAGTTTAATTGTACTTATGTTTGAAGCATTGTCTGTTACAATAGCAAGAACCTGTTCTTTTTTGATTTCGTAATCTTGCAGAACTTTTTGCACTAAGGCCTGGAGAAACTGGCTGGTGTAATGAGCTTTAGTATTTTTTACTGCCAGCGACTTGGTAACAATTTCTTTGTTGTCACAAACATATCGAACATTGGTGGCAAAATAGTTCACTCTGTGATGTGTGCAGGCATCCATTTTAAGAAACATGAAGCATCTTTTGAGAGTCTTTTTAAGATCTTCCTTTTGTTTAAGGGCTTCTTCAATCACTAATTTTCTAATACTTTCTCTTTCCAGAGCAATACCAAGTTTGCGGGCCATTTCTCCTTTAAGAGCTGTAAAAGCTGGTCATGCAAATTATGTTAATGGTACACTGTCCTTCACAACAAGCTGTATGAGCTGTCTTTTAAACATATCTGCTATCATTGTTACAGTAACTTTGTCACTTACAAAATATCTTGTTAATGATGTTTGAGGTGCTCTTTCCTCCACCCTTGTCCGGCAGGAAATGCTGGGCACTGGTTTCTTGGTGCTGCTGTTACCTTTCTGAGTCACAGCTTTGAATACTTCTGGGTGGAAGCGTTGTAAATGTCTTTTTAGATTGGAAGCTCTTGTAGGAGCATTTTTATCACCGCCTGAGTATGCACTGATTTTGGCATGAAAGCATTTGTTTTCATCTGGGTCACTTGTCATGCATTGACACACAAAATATTTTTTATCTTGAGTCACTGTGAAATGCTCAAATACAGCTGACTTCATAGGGAGCATCTTAGACATTTTGTAATCATATAATTTAACTCATAATAATTTTGTCCTATAAAAAAAAAAAAAAAAAGTATATTATAATTCCAGCACGAACAGGGAACCATGTACAGTGGAGAATATAAGTATTTATTTGATACACTGACAATTTTGCAAGTTTTCCCACCTACAAAAAATGGAGAGGTCTGTAAGTGTACACTTCACCTGTGAGAGACAGAATCTAAAAAAATATCCAGAAAATCACATTGTATGATTCAAATAATTTGCATTTTACTGCATGAAAAAATACTTGCTTGATACAATAGAAAAACAGAACTTAATATTTGGTACATAAACCTTTGTTTGCAATTTTGTTTACAATTACAGAGGTCAGGCGTTTCCTGTAGATTCTGTTTCTCTCAGTTGAAGTGTACATAAGATAAAAATGTCAGACCTCTCCATTCTTTGTATACTGGCCAACGATGCAGCAGCGATACGGATCTGCAGAACGACCTAGCTAGTCATTGGGGACGTGTCAAAGCAGCTTTTTGAAAGGGAAGTCGCTAACGAAGTCGTTATAACTGTGCCAAACACACCGATGCATGCTGCACATTGGGAAATAAAGGACCAAAAAATGGTCCTGAAAGATTTGTAGCAATCAGCGAGCTCACAGCGGGGGCCAGGTCGCTGATGCGTTTCACACTGCAATGTCGCTGGGGAGGTCGCTATTACGTCACAAAACCGGTGACGTTACAGCGATGTCGTTAGCGATGTTGCAGTGTGTAAAGGGGCCTGTAGGTGGGAATCGACAGTGTATCAAATACTTATTTTCCCCACTGTATAACTTTAGATAGAAATAAAACAAACTTTGCATAAATCAATAGTACAGATGATGGGTATAAAGTTTGTAAAATATGTCGTTAAATAGCTTTACTTTGAATTTCCAATCTCAGGCTTTTCTAAAGCAGGCTTTACATGCTATGATTTCGCTACAGCGATCTCGTTAGGGTCACGGATTTTGTGACGCACATCCGGCTGCTGTAGCGATGTCGTAGCGTGTGACTCCTAGGAGCGATTTTAGATCGTTCCAAAAGGTCCAAAATCGCTCCTCGTTGACATGGGGCTCCACTGGCAGTTATCGCTGCTGTCGCAGGGGCGAAGTTGTTCCTCATTCCTGCGGCAGTGCACATCGCTACGTGTGACGCCGCAGGAACGAGGATCATCTCCTTACCTGCCTCCGGCCACAATGCGGAAGGAAGGAGGTGGGCGGGATGTTACGTCCCGCTCATCTCCGCCCCTCCGCTTTCATTGGGCGGCCGCTTAGTGACGTCACTGTGACGCCGAACGGACCGCCCCCTTAGAAAGGAGGCGGTACGCCGGTCACAGCGACGTCGCTATGCAGGTAAGTATGTGTGACGGGGGTGCCGGATTTTGTGTGCGACGGGCAGCGATATGCCCGTTTCGCACAAACGATGGGGGTGTGTCGCATGCTAGCAATATCGGGACGGATATCGCAGCATGTAAAGCCACCCTTAGGCACAGCTCACTAAATGTTTCACAACAGATTGCTTCAGTCTATGAAGAGAGGAGGAGGGAGTGAGCAAGTTTGTTGTGTATCATACTCCAGGAACAAAGAAACTGATAACAGAGCTAATAGCTTGATGTTTTGGCTTCTATACTTATACAAGTCCTCATCAATCCTGTTGCTGTATTTTCCCTGTATATTGTATGTATATTGTATAGAAGATATCCTTCCAAAAGTACATGAGCTCAAAGAAAAAACAAATAAGCATACAGAGAGAACATACAGTATACTGGACTATTGATTTATGCACGGTTTATTGAAAGTTTAAATATTCTTCAAGAAGTAATTACTTTAATCTTGTTATCCTGTTCACTCTAGCAATTCTGAGATGAGTGCAGGCCTTCCTTCTTTCTTACGCTTACTTTTTACCCTTGCCTGTAGAGGAGGAGCTTCACTGGTGCTCAAGTGCAGCACAGACTTATCTCAGTTAAGACAGAGCCTAGATCCTCAGGCTACATACATTCACACACAGCAATTTTTGCGGATCCGTTTTTTTGCAGTGAAATGCAGTGACTTTAGGCATCTCAGCAAAGTGAATGGGTTTCAAGATATGACATTCAGACACATCGTTTTGTGACGATCCATTTTTGGGCTCAAAAACGGATCCTCACAAAGAATGAGTGTGACGCCCTAGCACACCAGGTAGTCACACAGTCTAGGCCCCCGCACAACACCTTCCCACAAAGGGTCACACCAGCTGACCTGAAACCCTAGCCACCTCCCTTAGGGTAGGACAGACACACCAGTGGCCCGGACCAGGTGGATGAGAAACGCCCACCTAGGGGTCTAGAGAACCCGGGGCGGGAAAAGAAGTAGTTTTAAGTTCGAGTTTAAGCTGAATTGAGGTTCAAGTCTGAAGTGGAGAGGAGTGGAGAAGTGAGGAGTTGAAATTGAAGTTCATTGAGCAAAGGCGTCGGGGTTGGAGCCCCGGCGTGCTGGCTAGGTGGCAGACAGTGGACCGTGACTGCAGGAGACGGGAAGACGGCTGCCAGAGATAAGAGGTGGACCGGGATAGGTTGGAGCCCGCCGGTACCGACACCGGAGAACCGACCCGGAAACCGTGCACAAAGGGGGTACTTGGACCCTGAAAACTAGGACCGGAACCACCGGCCTAGCTAATTAACCAATTGAGGGCAAGATTATAGGTCCTGTCTCACCAAAAGTACCAAAAATCAAACAACAGCTCACCGCGGGGGATAGGGCATCCGCCAGGACCCGGTAGATCCCAAGAGCCAGCGTCAGCGGGCACGGCTCCCACCCATAGTTCTGGGAGTGGGCTTCCATGTTTCATACTGGAGAGCCCAAAGAGAACTCACAACAGTGCAGGGAGAAGTGATACAGACCACCAGCCCGGGCGTGGGACCTGAATACATCCGGCCGCGGCCACCATCACCTTGGTTTACCAGTGGACTCGTCTGAATTCTTTAATTGTGAGTAAGCTAACAATCCCCAGTCTGACCGGGCGTGCCGACCCCTACAATCATCACCCTTAGCACGGAGACATTGGGCCCTGGGGCATCCATCCCTACCCACGGAGGGGTTAACATCAAGCTGCTATCACATTGCCCCCGGGGTACCCCGCAATAGCAGCGGTGGTGCTACACTTCACCATACGCCGTGGGTGGCGTCACAGACAGTATACGGCAATTCCCGTATAAATACGTTCCCTTTATTTGAAGTGTCCTCACGACCCTCGGGGCCGGTGGAACCCCTCGATCCACACTGCGGATCCGGACCCGAGCAGCTCGGCTGCTGGCATGGGGGCGGCACACCTCAAAACTTGGCATCGCGAACAGGATTGTAACCCATCCACTTACCTGTGGAAGTGCGCCTTGTTCTGGACTGTCAGCGGTGCTCCGCTGCAATAATTTTTGAAAAGTCGCCATTTTGCCGCCATTTTTGGGCGCGAAAAACGACAACCCAGCGTCTTCTTCCCCAGGAAAGGGCGCGAAGTTGAAACCCCGTCCCCTGGGAACAAGGGCCGGAAGGAAGTGACCCTGAGCCCGAAAAATGAAACTGAGAGACACGAGAAAGGTCTGCTCCCAAAAAACCAGGGGGAGGGCGAGAATTGCAGCATGTAATCCGAGGAGATAAGAGGCAGAGGGACACCAGGACTCTGCCATCCTTTGGTTCCTGGAAACCATCTAGAGAGGATGTCTGCCCGGTCCGGCGACCTGAACATGGAGGAACCAGCTCCCGGGACTGCTGAATGGGTGGAAGCCCAGACTGCGAAGATGTGCCGCAGGATTCAGACCCAGGCCAACTATATGCTGGTGAGATGGACGGCCGAGATGAGGAATCTGGCTGCAGCCGTCCGGGCACGCGAAGAGATGGCGGCCTCGGAAGAGCGGGTAAACGACCCACGCCCCTATGTTCCATCGGAACCAGCCCACCAGGCTGAGGAGCTCGGTCCGCCCCCGTCCGCCACGTCGCCTCCCTCGCTGCCCGTATCTGCAGTTAGTGACCCAATCGGTCCGCTGCCCCAAGCCACGGCAGCGGAACCCATTCCATCTTCCCACGAGGACCCGGCAACGGAGCCCTCAGGCCATGCGCACACCACCGCGCCGGCACCCATACCAGCCCCGCGCCAGACCAGAGCCCAGAAGACGTCCCCTCTGGCCCCGAGCCCAGCTGCACCAAAGATGACATCATCCCAGGTCCCGAAGATAGCGGCGCGCTTGATGACGTCGGCCCCGGCAATCCGCCCGGCCGCAACAGAGGCGACGCCCGACCGGAAGTCAGCACCAGCAGAGACGCCGACCGCTCCCCAGTACCCGGTTCCCACTGAGGCGCAGCCGGGATGCACCTGCAGAGCAGGCCGCGGATCCGCGGAGCCCTCCACTTCACGTGAGGCTGGTCGTAGCCGGCAGTGAGGGCGTCCGGATGATCCAAACCCCTGAGCAGGAGGAGGCGGAGCACGGAACCAGTGCCCCGTATTGGCAGCGGCAGCAGCTGAAGACAGAGATCACGGCCCAAGAGAAGCGGAAGGCAAAAGTGCTGAACCGACAGGTCACCTTACAGGTGCGGGGCCCTACTTATCTAGGACAGGTCCGGCATTTTAACCCCCAAAAGGGATGGGGTTTTATATACAAGCCGGGCCTGGAGGCCGAGATATTCGTCTCCCGAAGAGATGTGGCCCCACACCTACCTACTGGCCACCCGGATCGAGATCTGGAGCCCGGAGAGTTGATCTCATATACCCGACACTGCGGAGAGAGGGGGTGGTTCACCCTCGATGTGAAGAGATGGGTGAAAGGTGGGGATCAGTTGCACCTCCACCACTCTCCGCCATTTCCAAGCAAGGATGATGAGTATGAGGTAGTGTCGCGGGCGGGGAGGGCGCTGTGCTCACTACGCTCGGGTCCGGCGCTGCTGCTGCTGCTCGGTGGCTCGAGCGGTGGGCCGGATCCGGGGACTCGAGCGGCGCTCCTCGCCCGTGAGCGAAAGGGGGTAGTGTGGTTTGGGGGATTTGGTCCGTGACGCCACCCACGGTTTGTGGTGAGGTTGGGGCACCACCGCTGCTATTGACGAGGATCCCGGGAGCGATGGCAGGGAGCAGCTGGGATGTTTCTCTCCCCTCCGTGGGTAGGGGGGTTGGTGATCCCGGGGCCCGGTGAGGTGACGGGGAGGCAGCGGCGGGGAGGTGCAGGGTCGCTTGGACTGCGCAGCGCGGTGCCAGACGGCACGGTAGTACTCACTCAGCCACAAATGGATGCAAAGTCTCTGGTAAAATAAACGGCTGGATGGACGGGTCCCGCAGCCGGCTGCTGTGGTTTCTCCCGGACGGTTGGTGGTGGCTGCCTTTCCCTGCACCTTTTGTGTATCTTCGGTCCCGATGGCTTCCCACCGGTAACCCGATCCCCAGCTTGTATATGGGCCGGAGGAGCCCTTTTGCCCGCAGGCTCTGGCCCTGGGAACCCTAGCTGTGGCGGTAGCTGTATTTCCCTTGTGCTAGTTGGACGGTTGCCTTCAAATCGGGTCTTGGCTGTTTGGAAACCCCTGGTGTTCCGGTCACTAACGGATTTGACCTGTTTAATGGCGACTCCAAGCCTGGTCGGGGTCCGCAGGCCCTGCCGGTTTGTGCTGGCTTCACTTCGCTCCCTGGTTCGGTACCGGCGGGCCACCGCCCGTCCCCGGTCCTATGGTTCCGCGTTGATCTGCCTCTCCTGCAGACGGCCACCACCGTCTGCCAACCTTGCTCTTGGTGCCCGGGCCACGTACCCGGACACGGTCAGATTGCTCCTCTACTACCACTTTACTCCTCACTCTTTCCCTTCCCTAACTGTTCTGACTTCCATTCCCGCCTCCAGGACTGTGAACTCCTCAGTGGGTGGGGCCAACAGCCTGGCTCCACCCCACCTGGTGTGGACATCAGCCCCTGGAGGGAGGCAACAAGGATTTTGTGTCTGACTGATGTGCCTATCTCGGGGTGGGGCTGTTGTGTTGTAGTCCCTGTGACGACCTGGCTAGTCCAGGGCGCCACAGTAGCGGTTCCCGGCTATTTCAGTTAACCCCGTTGTAATTTTACAGTTTTAATGGACCACGGTAGAGAAATGGCAGGCCAACCCAAAAACTTTTGAGCCTTGTAAATACCCCATCCACCTTCTAGTTGTTTGCCACAGTCTCTGGAGAGGCCGATTGGAGGAAGGGCCTGCGGTGGAGGAGGCCGAGGCCCAGTCACCACTGCAACTGGTGGCTAACCTCCAGGCCAGGGGTCCCCAGACTAGGGGCCCGTGATAAGGACTGTCAGGTAAGGAACTTTTTACCCGGCCCGTATGGACGTCACCCGGACTCGTTCCTGGACTTGGGAAAGGGGTGCGCACCAGTGCTTAGCGGTGGCACCAGGGAACAGGTTGTTTGGGGTGGGTGCAATGAGAAGGTGGCCCGTTCGATTTTGCAACGTTCAAGATGTGCCTCCCATAAAGGGAAGAAAAATGTTCATTTGTTTACGTTACCCCCTTTTTTCTATTTTACAGTTCCTGTTTTTTTTTAAATCAGATAAATATTGCATTTTAAAACTTTCATAAACATACCAACAAATTGTGAGGGTAGTCCTCACACATAGGACCAGGCCAGAATCTTTTGTTTGAACTTAAGTAAAAGGGGGGTGAGATTAAGACGTTCATACTCAGCCAGTTTATTGGATATCATAATTCCCAGATATTTAAACTCTGACACCACCTGAACCGGAGCACAAGTCACCACTACATTGGAAGGCGTTTCATCTAGTGGCATCAAAACAGATTTGTCCCGATTTATCGTGAGCCCTGATATCCTTCCAAAGTTAGATACGACCCTCATTACCGCCTCCAAGGAACTCCCTGCATCTGCCAGAAACAATAATAAATCGTCCGCATATAAGGCCACTTTCTCCTCCACACTCCCATATCGTTAACCCACTACACCAGGATCCCGCCGCATCACCGCCGCCAGTGGTTCGATAGCAAACAACAGGGGGGGACAGTGGGCACCCCTGCCTTGTGCCTCTATAGAGAGAATCTATCTGACATGCTGCCTTTTGCCCTAATTCTTGCCGTAGGAGCAGAGTACAACAGCTGCACCCACCTAATATACACTTCCCCAAACCCCATTGATCGCATCGTAGCCCATAGGTACCCCCACTCTACGCTGTCAAAAGCTTTGGCCGCGTCTAGGGAGAGAATGACCCGCCTCCCCTTATTTTCCACCGGTATCTGCATATTCAGGTACAGTGTCCCAAGGTTAGTTGCCATGGATTTGTTGGGCATAAACCCTGCTTGATCTGGGTGTATTAGGGATGTAATGACTTTGGTGAGCCTATTGCAAGCATCTTAGCTAGGAGCTTTACATCTACCGTCAATAGTGAAATCTGTCTGTAAGAGTCTGGCAAACCCGGGTCTTTGCCTTCTTTAGGGAGTACCACAATTATTGCCTCCTGCATAGACGGCATAAGCTCTCCTCTTTTCAGACATGAATTATATACCTTAAGCAGCACCGGCAGTAAAACCTCCCTATGTTGTTTAAATACTTCAGCCGGAAACCCATCTACCCCCGGCGCCTTATCATTCGCCATATCACTCAGAGCTAGCTCTAACTCCTCTAAGTCAAATGGCTTGTCTAGTAACTCTCTAGATTCCCTTGAGAGGACTGGCACCTGAGCTGTGCCTAGAAATTCATCCACCTCCCCCGCCTCCGGGTGCACCTTGACTGAGTATAGATCAGAGTAGAATGTTTCTAGTACTTTTAGGATCCCTGAGGTGTCCGTGACAACTGCCCCATCTACTGACTGTAACCATGCAATATATGTCGATTCCCTCTGTGCCGCAGCTATCACTGAGAATGGAGAACGGGCGGGTCACCTATTATCAAAGGACTGCATGGTTTGGAACATTTTCTTTCTCTCCGCTGCCTGTATGGTCAATCTATTAACCATCTTTTGAGCTGCCTTCATCCTAGCTTTTGCCGCTGGCGCGGGGTCTGATATTAGAGCATCTTCCGCCTCCCCCAATTCCTGAAACGCAAGCTGATTCTGCCTTCTTGCCTCCGACTTTACCTTAGATATACCCCTTATATACAATCCCCTCAAGTACGCCTTCATTGCCTCCCAAACCATTCCAATAGATGCTGATCCTTCATTGAACCTAAGGTATTCCCTTAAACTATCACTAATACCCCCCCCCCCCTTCTTCCACTAATTGTAACCAATAGGGATTTAATTTCCATAAGGGTCTATTTTGGTTTTGTTGTTCCCCCAGGTCTATTTCTACACACAGGGGCGAATGATCTGATACCGTCCTGGGGAAGTATTTAGTACCCACTACCAAACCTTGCATTGCTTCATTGCCCAAGGCCAGATCAATGCGCGACAGGGATGAGAACGTAGCCGAATAACAGGAGTATTGATACACTTCCGGATGCCGAGTCCTCCACAGGTCAATCAGCGCCATTTCTTTAAGTAAATTGCCGAATGGTGTACAGTTACCCCCCAGTTTTCGTACCTCATGTCTCACTTTGTCCCAATGTGAATTCGGAATATTATTAAAATCTCCCATTATCATAAAGGGAACCCCCTTTAGTCTGCCAATAAATTTATCAGACTGTGAAGTAGTTTGCTGCAATATCGCGGAGGTATGTATAGGGATATAATTACTACGGCTCTTGTCCCCAGCCTACAGGAAAGATATACATACTGCCCATCTTTATCCATGATGACCTTTAGAAATTCAAACCGTGCGCCTGAGCGGACTAGTATACTGGCCCCTCTGGAGTATGCAGAATATGTAGAATGATACCCCACCCTGAACCACCTTCTATCCAGTAGATGCAGCTTCTCCGGTATCATGTGTGTTTCCTGCAAGCAAATTAGGTTAGGTTTTTCTGTGCGTAAAAATTGAAATACTGCTTGTCTTTTGATGCTAGAGGCTAAGCCCCTAACATTCCAACTAATTAGCTTAATGCGTCCCGCCATATGATTAATTGACAAATTCTCGTTCTCCCAGAGCTCCTTAATAGGCCAAATGAGACTGTCGACCGGCCCACCCTCCCCCTAACCCCCCAATATAAACACCCCCCACAACAATAATCATAGTAACACATCGTTGCCACCAGTCCCCTTTGTATCAGGGACGGAGGGCATATGTTTGCCTTTGCAAGTCTGCCAGATACCGCGTCCATCTTTTGTAGCGTTTCCTCTTTTACGACGGACAGGGCCCTATCAACCATCAATAACACCAGAACCAGGACCTCCAGAAGGAGGGGCGGACCCCGCCTGTTTGTCGTGCACGATATCCGGCTGTCCATCTGATCAGTATTGCAGTCCTGCCATATTCTCGCAATGCCCCCTTTTTTTTTTAATATTAAGGGGGAAGAACAAAAGCAAGTTACGGGAAAGAAGAAGGGAAAAAAGGGAGAAAGAAAGGGGGGGGGGAGTGGGCAAAACAAAGAAGAGAAAGAGAAAAGTAGTATAAGAAGAAGACAGAGGGTGGAATAAGAGGAGCGAGAGGGGAGAAAGAAAAACAAAAAAAAGAGGGGGGGGGAGAAAAAAAATTCAATATTTATGCATTGTGAGTACAGTATGAGTTGGAAAGTCCCTTTCCATAGCCAGGATTCCATTTCCTCCCATCCTCAGTGGTGTTTTCAGACCCCTTTCCTCTAGAGTCCATTAAATGTAGATTTAAATTTAGATTGCCAAGGTAAACAAAAAAAAAAAAAAAAAATGTTTTTTAAAATTTTCAAACAGGAACTCCTCCCCGGCAACCATAGCATAGTATTTTTCCTCTACACCACTGCATGCGATGAGAGGTAGGGTGTCCCCAAAAGTCAGTCTCCAGCTTCCCCTTCACGACCCTCCCGCCGCAAGCGTTGTTCATTGCTATCCAGCCATCTTAGCGCTTCCTTAGTATCCAGGAAAAAGTGCACTATTCCTCCAGCTACCACTCTGAGTTTCGCCCAGTACATCATGGAGTATACCAGATTCAGTTGTCTCAGCCTTCTCTTGATGTCAATGAACTTGGCTCTTTGCTTTTGCACTTCTATGGAGTAATCTGGAAAAGTGGATATCTTGGAGCCATTGATGATCAGGTCCGGGTGTCCTCTGGCATGCTTCAGGATATTATCCCGGTCTCTGTAGTGCAGTATTTTGGCCAGGACAGGTCGCGGTGGGTGTCCAGGAGGCAGGGGGCGGGTGGAAACCCTATGGGCTCATTCCACCGCATATAGAGGGGTGAGATGCTCAGATCCAATTTTACTTTTCAGCCATTCCTCAAAAAATTCAGTTGGGGATGTACCTTCCACTTTCTCTGGAATGCCAATTATTCTCAGGTTGTTACGCCTTGATCTATTTTCAAGGTCATCCGTTTTTGCTAGGAGTGCTGCTATTTGCTGTGCTGCACGCTGCCCGTCTCTGTCAGATCCTGCCATGTGGTCCTCCGTGATACTGAGTCTTTGCTCAACTTCTCCTGTTCTCTCTTTCACTTCATGAAGCTTGTGCCGCATGGATGCCATGTCTTCTCTCAGGCTCCCCAGCTGCAGGGTCACCTCAGTAATAGATGCTCTGCAGAGCATTACTGCTGTGAGGATGTCTCTCAGTGTGGGCTCTTCAGGGATATTCTGTGTGCCTGCCAGCTCTCCTAGCTGTGCTGCCTGAGATCTGGGATTTGTCTCTGCCATGCAGGCCTGAGCTCCCTCGCTGCTCTCACCCCTCCCCCCTCCTTCACTCAGCACCATGCTGTCTGCAAGTCCCATATTCATCTGCAGCTCACCTCTCACTGTCTCTCTGTGATGGGCACCGCTCTCCTGCCTGGCAAAACGCTCCAGCCTTGTTGCAGCCTGTCTTCTGGTCTCCTCAGCGTCTGCACCATTATCTTTTCTCTTCTCCATGCTGCCCACGGCACCATCTTGATTCTGCTCCTCCACTTCTCCCACCTGCTTTTTCGGCCCCCTCCTTGTCATATCTGTGCCAGTAAGCAATGCAATCAGGTCAGGGGGGGGACAGAGGGTCGTCCAGCTGCAGCCTGTGACTTCTGAGAGTGTTTTTTTGGTTTTCTCCCCTAGTGATTTTCTAGATGCTTGGCAGGAGCTACAGGATCTGCTTCCACTCACATACTGAGCTAGGCCACGACCTCTTACAGTTCCTGTTTAATAAACAGTGGTGGTCGGACAGCCCGCGGACGGTCTTTATTCAACCAAGGGGGAATGTGACACCCTGGCACACCAGGTAGTCACACAGTCTAGGCCCCCGCACAACACCTTCCCACAAAGGGTTACACCAGCTGACCTGAAACCCTAGCCACCCCCCTTAGGGTAGGACAGACACACCAGTGTCCCGAACCAGGCGGATGAGAAACGCCCACCTAGGGGTCTAGAGAACCCGGGGCGGGAAAAGAAGTAGTTTTAAGTTCGAGTTTAAGCTGAGTTGAGGTTCAAGTCTGAAGTGGAGAAGAGTGGAGTAGTGAGGAGTTGAAGTTCAGTGAGCAAAGGCATCGGGGTTGGAGCCCCGGCGTGCTGGCTAGGTGGCAGACGGTGGTCTGTGTCTGCAGGAGACGGGAAGACGGCTGCCGTAGATCCGAGGTGGACCGGGATAGGGTTGGAGCCCGCCGATACTGACACCAGAGAACCGACCCGGAAACCGTGCACAAAGGGGGTACTTGGACCCTGAAACCAGAACCGGAACAGACGGCCTAACTAATTAACCAATTGAGGGCAGGATTATAGGTCCTGTCCCACCAAAAGTCCCAAAAAGCAGACAACAGCTCACCGCGGGGTATAGGGCATACGCTAGGGCCCGGTAGATCCCAAGAGCCAGTGTCAGCGGGCACGGCTCCCACCCATAGTTCTGGGAGCGGGCTTCCGTGTTTCATACCGGAAAGCCCAAAGAGAACTCACAACAGTGCAGGGAGAAGTGATACAGACAGCCAGCCCAGGCGTGGGACCTGAATGCACCCGGCAGCGGCGGCCGGCCACCGTCACCTTGGTTTACCAGTGGACTCGTCTGAATTCTTTAATTGTGACTAAGCTAACAACCCCCGGTCTGACCGGGCGCGCCGGCCCCTGCAATCATCACCCTTAGCACAGAGACATTGGGCCCCGGGGCATCCATCCCTACCCACGGAGGGGTTAACATCAAGCTGCCATCACATCGCACCCGGGGTACCCAACAGCAGCAGTGGTGGTGCTACACATCACCATACACCGTGGGTGGTGTCACAGACAGTATACGGCAAATCCCGTACAAATACGTCCCCTTTATTTGAAGTGTCTGTGCAACCCCCTGGGCTGGTGGAACATCTCAAGCCACACTGAGCATGTCATTTTGTGTGGTGTTTTTCTAATCTTCTGCTATTGAAAACATTATCTATGAGCTCAAAAACCTTTCAAGTGATGCGGTTTTTTAAAAAGCTGATCTGCTTTTGCAGCTAAAAAACGTACTCTCAAAAAATGCAGCAAAAACGCTGTGTGCGAATGTGACGCCGCAGGAACGAGGAACTTCTCCTTACCTGCCACATGCCAGCAATGAGGAAGGAAGGAGGTGGGCGGGATGTTCGTCCCGCTCATCTCCGCCCCTCCGCTTTGATTGGCCAGCCGCTTAGTGACGTCGCGGTGACGTCGCTGTGATGCCGAACGTCCCTCCCCATTGAGGGAGGGATTGTTCGGCAGTCACAGCGACGACGACCAGGTAAGTGCGTGTGACGCTGCCGTAGCGATCACCATATATCGGCATAACGATAGGGGCGGGTGCTATCACGCTCGCCATCGCTAGCATCGGCTAGCGATGTCGCAGCGTGTAAAGCCCGCTTTAGATCAGGAATAGAACAGCCATTTATAGGACATTCGATAACTTTCCCAAATTCCGATGAAAAAATATTCAGCACATTCTGCATTGAACTACTGTCCTCAATTTATTATATATTTTAGGAGTCGGAGTCGGTCCATTTTATACCGACTCTGACTCCACCAAAATGAACTCCGACTCTACAGCCCTGGAAGATACTATCACAGTTTGTTTATTTTGATTCCTTTCTTTTTAACCCTTACTGGGTAGGTATTGCTGGAATTTAAAGGGAACCTGTCAGCAGAAACTTTGCACTAAACCTAAAAGATTCCCCTATTGCAGCTCCTGGGCTGCATTGTAGCATGGTTCCTATTGTTATTGTGCCCCCTTTTAGACCAAAATAAATACATTATAAAGTGGTACCTTTTCCTATTGTTAATCGTACACGGGGGCGGGCTGTCTGCTGTCTGTTATCCTGCCTCCTGCTGCTTTACGCCGTCCCCCATCGCTCAATTTCATACTTGGACGCCGCCCAGTGCGCCCGAGGTCTCACGCATGTGCTGTGCCACTCTAGCGGGACTGTGCACTGTGCACAGTGTGACCGCTGGTGATGTTTTGCGCGGGCGTGAGATTATGGGCGGCGCTGTGATTTTCATCAGCAAGTACCCGCCCATAATCTCGTGCCCGTGCTTTCCCCTCTGACTCGACCGTTCTGCGCAAGCGCTGGCCAGATGACCCCATGTCACCTCTTTCCCATCTTGGTAAGAGGTGACGTGGATTCATCTGGCCAGCGCTTGCGCAGAACGGTGGACGCAGAGGGGAAAGCGCGGGCACAAGATTATGGGCGGGTACTTGCTAATGAAAATCAGAGCGCCGCCCATAATCTCACGCCTGCGCAACACGTCACCAGCGGTCACACTGTGCAGTCCCGCCAGAGTGGCACGGTGCATGCGCGAGACTTCAGGCGCACTAGGCGGCGTCCTGAAGTATGAAATTGAGCGGGGGACGGCGTAAAGCAGCAGGAAGCAGGATAACGAACACCAGACAGCCCGCCCCAGTGTACGATGAACAAGATTTGCATAGGAAAAGGTACCACTTTATAAAGTATTTATTTTGGTCTAAAAGGGGGCACAATAACAATAGGAACTATGCTAGAATGCAGCCCAGGAGCAGCAGAAGGGGAATCTTTTAGGTTTTGTGCAAAATTTCTGCTGACAGGTTCCCTTTAATCCTTCCCTTGAAGTGTTTTAGAGACTCATCAGCTGTCCCTTTGGAGGATATAGACCTCAGTAAATTTTTCTGAAGTGTTCAATGACCTGCCTAATTTTAAATAATCAAAGATGGAGTCATTTTGCTGTGGAAACCGCATTATCATTATAATACAAAAATTTAAGCATAGCCTCAAAGCTTGTCTGGGTTATAGCTATGCAAAAAAATTGAAGTGATATATAGAAGTGCTGATATTTTATATTGGCAAAGTACTGGCTTCTGAAGTATTCCCATGTAAAGCACAAGGCCCCAAAATTTCATAATTTCTACCACATTTAACGGGGTCCAATTAGCAATTGATGAAGTGGGGCTTTGGGAAAAAAATTAATGGGTGTTTTCATTTGTTTGGGCCATCATGAGATTTATGAAATCCTCTTAGAAAAAGATTACCCCTTCGTGACCCTGGACATAAATGGTACTTAACCCCTTCATGACCTTTGACGGATCTACCCGTCATGGATTGTATGAGGTTAAGCTCTGCCCCTGCCGCGGGCAGGTTGCGGCGATCGGCGCACATATCAGCTGTTTTCAACAGCTGACAAGTGTGCCTGCATGTTACGAGTGGAATCGCATTCCACCCGTAACATTAACCCCTTACATCTCGCTGCCAAAGTCTGGCAGCGAGATATATATACGCGCGGTCAGGATTTTCACTTACCGCCGCCCCCACCGGAAATCACGTGACTTCCGGTGGTTGCCATGGTAGCTCAGGGTTATGTGATGACGCCTGCAGCTATGACGAGTCCCTTTCGTTTTCACTCGGCCCGGAGCCGAATGAATCAGGAAGTGACCGTATCTGCTGTTTACAGCTGTATAGCTGTGATCAGCAGATAGGGCAGAGCGATCGGATTGCTGATCGCTATAGCCCCCTAGGGAGACTAGTAAATTAAAAAAAAAAAAAAGTTTTAAAAAATAATAAAAAAAAAAACCTAAAAGTTCAAATCACCCCCCTTTCACCCCATTGAAAATGAAAAGGTTAAAAAATAAATAAATACACATTTGGTATTGCCGCGTTCAGAAATGCCCGATCAAAATATAAAATCAATTAATCTGATTGGTAAACGGCGTAGTGGCAAAAAAATTCCAAACCCCAAAATTACGTTTTACGCAAAATGCAATAACAGGCGATCAAAACGTAGCATCTGCGCAAAAATGGTACCGTTAGAAACGTCCGCTCGAGACGCAAAAAATAAGGCGTCACTCAGCCATAGATCCCAAAAAATGAGAACGCTATGGGTTTCGGAACATGGCGCAAAACGTACGCCACTTTTATTGGACAAACTTGTGAATTTTTTTAACCCCTTAGATACAAGTAAACCTATACATGTTTTGTGTCTACAAACTCACACCGACCTCAGGCATCATACGCACACATCAGTTTTACCATATAGTGAACATGGTGAATAAAACATCCCAAAAACTATTGTGCCATCACACTTTTTTTGCAGTTTTTCCACACTTGGAATTTTTTTGCTGTTTTCCAGTACACCATATGGTAAAACTTATGGTTTCATTTAAAAGTACAACTCGTCCCGCAAAAAACAAGCCCTCATATGGCAAGATTGACGGAAAAATAAAAAAAGTTACGGCTCTCGAAAGAAGGGGAGCAAAAAACAAAAACGCAAAAACGGAAAGTGCCCGGGGGCTGAAGGGGTTAATATTTGGCGGGGACGTCTTGACCTTGGACATAACGGTTTGTCCTGGTGCAGGAACTGTGCTGATGTGATATCTGCTGGGATCTTGGCTTACGTGACAGCCGAGCTCCAACTCTCAAATCCAAGGATGGTTCCTGCACCATCCCTGGCTGTTTAACCCCCTAAATGCTGTACTAGATATCGATCGCAGCATTTAGGGGGCGGTGTTCCCTCTCTCGCCCAACCGATGCCCCCGCGACGTCATCATGAAGGCTTGATCGTTGCTTTGGTGATCCGAGGTCATCATGATGAGCTCCGGATCACTCAGCTATAGGAAGGCATTGTAGATTATTCTGGGATCATGGTTTAAAAGGCTTCCTGTCAGTGCAGCATTGACAGATATAATGTATTGTAATGCTGGTGCATTGCAATACATTATATCAGCAATCAGGGCGATAAAAGTTAATAAGTTCCATATAGGGACTATGTAAAAAAAAGTTTAAAAAAAAAAATTTAAAATATTTTTTAACAAATCAGAAAATATAGAACAAAAAATAAAATTCCACCAATAAACATGTAATATTTATGTTAAAAAAAAAGCACACATAATTGATATTGCCACATCCGTAACAACCCAATCTATAAAACTGTCACATTAGTTAACGCATTCTGTGAACACGGTAAAAAAAAAAAGTTAAACAACATAGGAAAAACTGTCTTTTTATCATAAAGCTGACAAAAAAGTGAAATAAATTGCGATATAAAACGCACATTTAAATAAAAATCCTATCGCTAAAAACATCATCTTCTCTTGCAATAAACAATCAGCCATACTGCTTCATCAGCAAAAATAATAAAGCTGCAGCAATGCAAAATTTTTTTAATAAAAATGTTTATGATGTTAAAGCGGCAACATATAAAAAACAATATAAATGTGGTACTGCTGTAATCATACTGAATTTAATAATAAAGTTGCGGTATCATTTATACTGCAAGATGAACCACAGAAAAAAATAGTAATAAAACCAATTTTTCAACTGCTGTTGATTTGTTTATTCTGCCTCCCAAAGGCTCAGCTCACATTAATTCTGCATTTTATGCTGAGCGCTTACATCGGGGTTTGTGTAAAACCTAGAAAAATATGATTCAGATAAAATTTCCAACAGAAAATTAAATGTAATGAGGCAGAAGGAGTCACTTTCAGCTCCTGTCTGGCCTGTGGTGCGTCAGTGTCCATCTTTTTAGATGTGCACAAAAGTGGAGTCGACAACAGTTTTGAACAGACGAACATCTCTGAACAGAGGCCAAACGGAGCCTGGAGTAACTTTGCCTTATGAGTGAGTGGATCCATCAGAGATTTCACCTAAATCATGTTTTTCGGAGATGTAAATAAAAACCCTGATGTAAAAGCTCAGCATAGAACACAGAATAAATGTGAACTGAGCAAAAATGTTCTGTACCTCAAATTGTCACCAAGTAGCACTCAACCCAGAAATAATAAGTCTCACTCACATCCGTCACCTGTTAACGGAAGGTTCTGAAAAAGCGCTATGACTCCCCCCAAAAAAGAAAATTAGCAAATTCTGCGCCCCCAAATCCTAATGCCCCTACCCACTCTGAGCACCACAATGTGCCAAAGCCACAGTTAATGTCCACATGCCACATGTACAGCATTGTAGTGACGAAAGTCTGCTTAATTTACGGAGAGCACAATTTTCAGGAACTACAATGTATTGAGCATTACATGTGCTATTTCCAGAGAACAAAATGTCACTACACTCCTAGTCCCAAATGGGTGTACTTTCCAAAATGTGGTCATTTGATGTGGTTTCTGCTGTTCTGACACTTAGGGGCTTTGCAAATGGAGTCCGTAAACTATTCTAGGATAATCTTTGCTCCAAAAGTCAAATTGCGGTCCTTTCCTCCTGAGCCCTGCCTTGTGGCAAAATAAAACTGTACAGTCACATGTGGGTATTGGTGTACTCAGTTGAAATTGCACAACAATTCTACAGTGCATTTTCTCTTGTTACCCTTGTGAAAATGAAAGATTTGGGGTTAAAGCAACATTTTGTGTTAAAAATTTATTTTATCACTTTCAAAGCTCAACATAAAATTCTGTGAAGCACTTTTGGGTCTAAGGCGGGCTTTGCACGTTGCGACATCGCAAGCCGATGCTGCGATGTCGCACGCGATAGTCCCCGCCCCCGTCGCAGGTACGATATCTTGTGATAGCTGGCGTAGCGAAAATTATCGCTACGCCAGTTTCACATGCACTTACCTGCCCTGCGACCGTCGCTCTGGCCGGCGACCCGCCTCCTTCCTAAGGGGGCGGGTCGTGCGGAGTCATAGCGACGTCACACGGCAGGCGGCCAATAGCGGCGTAGATGAGCAAGATGTAAACATCCCGCCCACCTTCTTCCTTCCGTAGAGCCGCCGGCGGCAGGTAAGGTGAAGTTCCTCGCTCATGCGGCGCAACACAGCGATGTGTGCTGCCACAGGAACGAGGAACAGCATCGTACCATCACTGCAGCAAAATTATGGAAAAGTCGGAGCTTGCAACGATGATACGATAACGACGCTTTTGCGCTCGTTTATCGTATCATCTAGAATTTACACACAACGATGTCGAAAGTGACGCTGAATGTGCGTCACTTTCGATTTGACCCCACCGACATCGCACGTGCGATGTTGCAACGTGCAAAGCCGCCCTAAGGCAGGGGTCTCAAACTCAGCTGGGGAAATATCCGCACATAGAAAAAAAAATTGAGAGGGGCCGCATTCCGTGCAGGACAAAGTGACATTTTTATTGATTCCATGTTTTTCTATACGCCGTTGGATCACTATTGTGAACATTTTTTGCTTGATTATAACAAACCTGCACTTTTTTGTTAAGTATATACCGTATTTTTCGGACTATAAGACGTACCGGACCATAAGACGCACCCTGGTTTTAGAGAAGGAAAATAGGAAAATAAAACTTTAAGCAAAAAATGTGATCATGACACACTGTTATGGGGCGAGGATCTGCTGCTGACACTATTATGGGGGTAATGTCCCCAAATTCTCTACCAAATTCTCCGCATGCACCATCACCGCACACCCCTGCACTACCGCACGCATCATCACCGCACACCCCTGCACTACCGCACGCATCATCACAGCACATACACCGGCACTACCTCAGTGACGACCCCGCTGACAGCGCAACTCCCTTCAGTTGCTGTGTGGAGCTCCCAGGAGCGGCGGTGTTCTACTGCCGCTCCTGTCAGCTTCATGTAGCAGAGCTGAAAGCGTTGCGGGACCTCTGTGAATTATGTCGGACCTGGAGGGGTATTTGGGGATTTTAATAAAGTGGTGAAAGAGGGTGGTTTTTTTTGTCTTTTATTCCAACTAAAGTATTTTATTGGGTGTATGTGTTTATTTACTTTCACTTACAGGTTAATCATTGGGGTGTCTCAGACGCCTGCCATGATTAACCCCTTATTACCCCAATTGCCACCGCACCAGGGCAATTCGGGATAAGCCGGGACTGTCGCATCTAATGGATGCGGCAATTCCGGGCGGCTGCTTGCTGATATTTTTAGGGTGGTGGGCCCCCCATAACGTGGGGCTCCCCATCCTGAGAATACCAGCCTTCAGCCATATGAGTTTATCTTGGCTGATATCAAAATTGGGGGGGACCGCACGCCGTTTTTTTTTTAATTTATTTTTTTTTAATGCAAGAAATAGACCCACCCACTGGCGGCTGTGATTGGTTGCAGTGAGACAGCTGTCACTCATCGTGGGGGTGTGTCTGACTGCAACCAATCATAGGCGCCGGTGGGCGGGGAAAGCAGTGAATACGAGATTGAATAATGGGCGGCCGGCATTTTCAAAATCAGGAGAAGCCGCCAACAGTGTGACAGCCATGCAGCGCCGCGTCGGTGATCGGTAAGGCTGCTTTCACACTACGTCTTTTTAACATGCGTCCTGAACGTTTTTTTAACGCAAAAACGGATCCAGTGCAAATGCGTTTTCATTTCAATGCATTTGCAATGGACTCGCGTTAACATGCGTTCACCTGCGTTTGCGTGCGTTATAGTGAGGATCCAGCGACTTGCAGTTTTTTAACATCTTTCAAAAACGCTACATGTAGCGTTTTTGAGCTGCGTCCAAATACTGCAAATCGCTGGATCCTGACTAAACAGCATGCAAACGCATGTGAACGCTGGCATGCTGATAGGCAGGATCCTGCTTGCTCTACTGAGCATGCCCAGAACCAGTCTCGCGTGATCAGTCCCTCTCTCTCCTACCTCTCTGTCTCTCCCCCTCCCTCTCCTCCACCTGAGAGCTGCGGACACTCGTAACCAAGGTAAATATCGGGTAACCACTTATCTTAGTTACCCGATGTTTACGTTGGTTACGTGTGCAGGGAGCCCGGCTCCTAGCAGCTGCAGACGCTCGTAATCAAAGTAAATATCGGGTATCCAAGCAAGTATACCCGATGTTTACCTTGGTTACGAACCTCCGCAGTTGTAAGAAGCCGGCTCCCAGTCTGGCACGTTTAGTTCCCATCACTCCCGATCACATGACTCCAATGCCCGCCCCTAAACATCCAGTGACAGGATCCTGCAAAGTAACACATGCGTTTGCATGTGTTTTTTGCTGTAAAAGCAGGATCCGCTTTTGCAGCAAAAAAACGTTCAGGACGCATGTTAAAAAGACGTAGTGTGAAAGCAGCCTAAGTGGGTGAGAGTGAGTGAATGAGTCAGTGAGTGTGAGAGAGAGAGGCTGGGGCCACACGGGGCACTACTGCGATGCTCGCATGACACTCGGCTCGTGCTGGCAGCACAGCAGGAGCCGAGTGTCATGCTAGTGTCCCTGCATCTGAGTGCGGTCCGACTGTGCGAGCGGACCACAGCTGCGGGAGGGAGGGATTTATTTATCCCCCTCTCTCCTCCGTAGCCGGCTATTGCAAGTCTCGCTCTGCACACGCGGTACACCGGAGTACTGCGAGTGCAGTGCGATTTTTCTCTCGCCCCATTCACTTGAATGGGTGCGAGAGAAAGAGTCTCGCATTACAATCACAGCATGCTGCGATTGTTTTCTCGGTCCGATTAGGGCTGAGAAAATAATCGCTCGTGTGCAGACACACAGGCTAGAATTGGTGCGAGTGGAATGCGATGTTTTATCGCACTCTACTCGCACCGATTTTCTTAGGCAAGAGAGAGATATTTTCTGACAAGCAATGAATTTATCTCACTTCTGGGTATGCTCAGAAGTAAAAACTGAATCCGGTACATGCTTCCAGCGTTTGATGCATGCCACCGGATTCGGCGTGCATAGACTTTCATTATGCACCATGTCACACAGCGCCGCATGCGGCGCTATGCAGTTTTTTGCCGCTGGCAAAAAAGGTTCTCTGCGTCCTGTGCGCCCGCCAGAGGGACGATTTTTGCAGCAACCGGCAAAAACCGGATCAAACGCGAGTACATGCGGCACAATCCGGCGCTAATAAAAGTCTATGAGGAAAAACCGCACCCGGCGGAAAAGCGTCGGATTGTGCCGCACAGCAAAAACCTGATGTGTGAAAGCAGTCTAACACATCCGTGTTCATGTGGAGTGCCTCCTTCCAGAGTTCTGATCTCTTAAATGGTGAATTTAACCCTTTAGCATTAATGGACATGAATCTAATCACCATCGAGAAAATTTACAGAGTTGCCATGGGCTGCATTGAGTACCTTATCCCAACCTTTGGGAAGGTAAGCCAAATAGAGATTAATTGCAGGAAAATATCTTCGCTTACATACTCCAGTATGAGTAACTAGACCACTTGTGTACACGTCCATCCTCCGATAATATTGCTGCTTGTTACATAGATCATGTTGCATCAGATTTTTTTTTTTTTTCAGATTGAGAAACTAACAAAGAAACAAGTAAACCTAGCTCAATTGATTGAGCTACAATACAGGGCACTAACTGGGGCTGGCTGAGCCCTTCACCCAAATTTAAACATGGTGCTGAGAAAAAAACCTACAAAAGCACCCAGTGATCCCAAACGAGAAAGCTCAAAGGCCTCCGACACACATCCGTGCCGCCGGTACGTGTTTGGTACGTTTTTGCACATACTGGCGGCATGGAGACACGTAGACCAATGCTACCCTATGGTAGTG